>NC_143050.1:7737500-7762500 GCF_057628025.1 Oncorhynchus mykiss
GATGCAGGCAATGAGGCAGCGATTGCTGAGATCCTGGTTGAAGACAGCAGAGGTGTATTTAGAGGGCAAGTTGGTTAGGATGATATCTATGAGGGTGCCCGTATTTATGGATTTGGGGTTGTACCTGGTGGGTTCATTGATAATTTGTGTGAGATTGAGGGCATCAAGTTTAGATTGTAGGATGGCCGGGGTGTTAAGCATGTCACAGTTAAGGGCACGGTGATGATAGTTTGTAGATTGATGACCTTTACGGTCCATTGAGGTACTTAACACTGTGTTATAGTCTCCTACCATAATGATTTGTTCATTTGTTGCCTGTAAGTTCAATAAATTGGTCTAAATATTTTCGAAGGAGTGTGGATCATCCTGATTTAGACCATTTAGATTAATGAGCTAAATGTCTTTTTCATCTACTTTCATATTCAAAAAGATTTTCTTTTAGCCACGTCAAGACTGATCTTCTTTTTAAAAAATAATCTGCTAAATAGTTACAATTATAACTGGCTATTGTTATTTCGCCCCTTACTATAACTAGATACTGTTCTCAGTCTAAATTGACCCTAATTAGTGCTTGTAAAGTCACTGCGATAAGCGGTACTATGACAGGTCATAATTAGAGATTTCAAATGTCTGATATTTAGAATTCAAGAAATATGTTCTAGCAATATTTGTTTTATTCCTTTGCCTGTTTGACTGTGAGCCAATGCCACAGATGTTAGACAATTGAGACAAGATATTATGTGTGTAGTAAATTGGAGTAGGTTGATGTGTATGATATTGGATGTGATTTAGGGAGAGTGTTAGTACGATGTCTGGATAAGAGTAAGACTATAATTGGCCATGTTAATAATAACTATTTGCATGGTTGAGTGTCTCTGTGTGTAACATGTAGTGTGTGTATAGCCTTAATATTCATGATGATAATTATAATCCATATCGTATCACCATCATAGTTGCATCATAATTACCTTTAACATCATTGAAAAGTCTGTGCACTCGGTGGAAAGCCACCTTGTTTACAGTCTCTAGGAAGTTGCGAGACGGATTGCATGAGCTCTCTGATCGCCCCGTCCAGATTATAGGATGCCTCCTCAGGAATCCCAGAAAATATTAGAAACTCCGTTCCATTTATTCCATTCCTGCCATTCCAATAAGCCCGTCCTCAAATACCTCCTCCCACCAGCCTCCATTGGGGACAGGGTGTATTCACTAAATAAAACCGAGGCAAACGGGCTGAAATTTGTGTCAACTTTCCAATAAGAAACGCCTGCTTTCTTTTACGTTGCCAAAACGTTTTTGTTTTTTTCTCCAAAGCTTTTTCTATCACGTGAACCAATGTCTGGTAAAAGTGTTCAGATCTTCTTCTTTGAAAGTGACGGCAGCAGATTGAAAAGAGCTGTGGCTGTCTCTGATACTGCTACTGTTACAGCGCCAGTTATATCACGCCACCGTTGTGAACTTCCTATTCGTTGACACCAGGCAGGCAGGTGTGAGGTGGTCTAGTAAAACAAGTTGTATTGACACAAGATGGGTTTATTTTGGACTGAATGAAGGATCAGTTTTGTGGGTTTCTATTCCTCCTCCTCCCTTTCTATTCCTCCTCCTCCCTTTCTATTCCTCCTCCTCCCTTTCTATTCCTCCTCCTCCCTTTCTATTCCTCCTCCTCCTTTTCTATTCCTCCTCCTCCTTTTGTCCACCTCCTCTTCTCCTCCTCTTCTCCTCCTCTTCTCCTCCTCTTCTCCTCCTCTTCTCCTCCTCCTCTTCTCATTTCTGTGGATATGAAGGGAGAGTGAGTAAGTTCAGAGACAGACACATCTCATTTCTGTGGATATGAAGGGAGAGTGAGTAAGTTCAGAGACAGACACGTCTCATTTCTGTGGATATGAAGGGAGAGTGAGTAAGTTGTTCAGAGACAGACACATCTCATTTCTGTGGATATGAAGGGAGAGTGAGTAAGTTCAGAGACAGACACAAATAAAGGAGAAAATACTGCTTTTTTAAACTATTAATTCACCCACTAACTTGATTTCTGTCTCTCTCCTCTCTTCTTTCTCTCTATTTGTTCCTGCTACCCACTTCTCTCACTCCATCCTCTATCCTTTACACCCTTCTCTTGTTCAACTACTTTCCATTTCTCTCTCTCTGTCTTTGTCTCTCTGTCTTTGTCTCTCTGTCTTTGTCTCTCTGTCTTTGTCTCTGTCTTTGTCTCTCTGTCTTTGTCTCTCTGTCTTTGTCTCTGTCTTTGTCTCTCTCTTTGTCTCTGTCTTTGTCTCTCTCTTTGTCTCTGTCTTTGTCTCTCTCTTTGTCTCTGTCTTTGTCTCTCTATTTGTCTCTGTCTTTGTCTCTCTCTTTGTCTCTGTCTTTGTCTCTCTCTTTGTCTCTGTCTTTGTCTCTGTCTTTGTCTCTGTCTTTGTCTCTCTCTTTGTCTCTGTCTTTGTCTCTGTCTTTGTCTCTGTCTTTGTCTCTGTCTTTGTCTCTCTCTTTGTCTCTGTCTTTGTCTCTGTCTTTGTCTCTGTCTTTGTCTCTCTCTTTGTCTCTGTCTTTGTCTCTCTCTTTGTCTCTGTCTTTGTCTCTCTCTTTGTCTCTGTCTTTGTCTCTGTCTTTGTCTCTGTCTTTGTCTCTCTCTTTGTCTCTCTCTTTGTCTCTCTCTTTGTCTCTGTCTTTGTCTCTGTCTTTGTCTCTCACTTTGTCTCTCTCTTTGTCTCTGTCTTTGTCTCTGTCTTTGTCTCTGTTTTTGTCTCTCTCTTTGTCTCTGTCTTTGTCTCTCTCTTTGTCTCTGTCTTTGTCTCTGTCTTTGTCTCTGTCTTTGTCTCTCTGTGTCTTTGTCTCTCTCTTTGTCTCTGTCTTTGTCTCTCTCTTTGTCTCTGTCTTTGTCTCTGTCTTTGTCTCTCTCTTTGTCTCTGTCTTTGTCTCTCTCTTTGTCTCTGTCTTTGTCTCTCTCTTTGTCTCTGTCTTTGTCTCTCTCTTTGTCTCTGTCTTTGTCTCTGTCTTTGTCTCTCTCTTTGTCTCTGTCTTTGTCTCTGTCTTTGTCTCTCTCTTTGTCTCTCTCTTTGTCTCTGTCTTTGTCTCTCTCTTTGTCTCTCTCTTTGTCTCTCTCTTTGTCTCTTTCTTTGTCTCTCTCGTTGTCTCTCTCTTTCTCTCAATTCAATTAAATGTGCTTTATTGGCATGACGTAACAATGTACATATTGCCAAAGCTTATTTTGGATATTTACAATATAAAAATGAGCATCAAAATGGTCAACGGGACAACATTAACAACAATAACCAAGTGTCAAAATAACCCATTGTCAAGATCTCTCTCTCTCTCTCTAGTGAACGGGAATCCGACCAGTCAGCTGTCCACTCCTGGCTCGGGGAAATCTCCAAGCCCCTCCCCTTCCGGCCCTGCTTCAGACCTCAGACCACGCAGGGTAAGACAACACACACAGACAGACAGACATACAGACAGAAAGAGAGACAGACAGACCCCCCCCTCCCCATTCTCTATAACACACCTCTTCTATGTTCTCAGGAAAACAACAAGGCCCAGTCTACAGCCTAGAGTCACTAGAGAACGGAGAAACTACAAATCCCACAATCCTTAGAGTTACAGAAGGGTCCGACCTTTTGACCTGTCACGCTGCTGCTTCAGGAATTCTGGAAATTCACGTTACAATTCCGATGATATTAGTTCCTTGACTGTTTCTCCCCATGTTGATGGTTTGTCAGTAGTCTCTTGACGTTGTGGAGATCTCGATGACGGAGAGGTTTCTGCCTCCGGTAGTGGGACACGCCTTACGTAGTGCAGTACTCTCAGTCACTTATCTCCTTTGGATACTTCCCGTATAGCCAGATAGTGACCGAAAGGTAGTGCACTATTTAGGGAATAGGGTGCCATGTGACATCTAGCCACGGATACTGTGCTAGAATGTACTGTAACGGGAGCATGCAACTCAAGTGGAAGAATGACTGCGTACACAATTCGCAACCTTTTCCCTACATAGGGCACTGTGTCCGGGTGCTATTTTGGATACGGCCAATGTGTTTCTCTAAGAAATGAGGGAAGACCTGCTGTTGAAAGGCTGTGATGCTGCGCGTTGGTAATTCAGCCACAGACACTAATGAGGTTTTAATGCTGTCCTCAATCACAGGCCTTCCTCTTTCACTGCAGCACTTTCCTTTGTGTGTGTGTGTGTGTGTTTGTGTGTGTGTGTGTGTGTGTGTGTGTGTGTGTGTGACGTGCAGAGTTTGATTGACATGGTCAGGCATGAGTAATCGATCGTGGAATCTGGCCCTCAAGCCTACTAAACAATTAGTCGATTAGGATGACCCACTCTCCTCTACCCTCATCCTCTTTCCTCCTTTCCGCTCCTCTCCTCTCCAGAGAAACACACACACATATGCTGTAGCATGAATGTAGAGCCCTAAACACTATCTCACAGCTTCTCTCACCTTTACTGAATGTAGAGCCCTAAACGCTGTCTCACCTTTACTGAATGTAGAGCCCTAAACGCTGTCTCACCTTTACTGAATGTAGAGCCCTAAACGCTGTCTCACCTTTACTGAATGTAGAGCCCTAAACGCTGTCTCACACCCCCTCTCACCTTTATTGAATGTAGAGCCATAAACGCTGTCTCACAGCCCCTCTCACCTTTACTGAATGTAGGGCCCTAAACGCTGTCTCACCTTTACTGAATCTAGAGCCCTAAACGCTGTCTCACATTTACTGAATGTAGAGCCCTAAACGCTGTCTCACCTTTACTGAATGTAGAGCCCTAAACGCTGTCTCACAGCCCCTCTCACCTTTACTGAATGTAGAGCCCTAAACGCTGTCTCACATTTACTGAATGTAGAGCCCTAAACGCTGTCTCACCTTTACTGAATGTAGAGCCCTAAATGCTGTCTCACAGCCCCTCTCACCTTTACTGAATGTAGAGCCCTAAACGCTGTCTCACCTTTACTGAATGTAGAGCCCTAAACGCTGTCTCACCTTTACTGAATGTAGAGTCCTAAACGTTGTCTCACCTTTACTGAATGTAGAGCCCTAAACGCTGTCTCACCTTTACTGAATGTAGAGCCCTAAACGCTGTCTCACCTTTACTGAATATAGAGCCCTAAACGCTGTCTCACCTTTACTGAATGTAGAGCCCTAAACGCTGTCTCACCTTTACTGAATGTAGAGCCCTAAACGTTGTCTCACCTTTACTGAATGTAGAGCCCTAAACGTTGTCTTACCTTTACTGAATGTAGAGCCCTAAACGCTGTCTCACCTTTACTGAATGTAGAGCCCTAAACGCTGTCTCACCTTTACTGAATGTAGAGCCCTAAACGCTGTCTCACCTTTACTGAATGTTCCAGCAGCTAACAGCTGTACTCTCTCACCCCTCTCTCTCTCTCTCTCTCTCTCTCACCTCTCTCTCTCTCTCTCTCTCTCCCTCTCTCCCTCTCTCTCTCTCTCTCTTCCTCTCACTCACTCACTCACTCACAAACACACACACACACACACACACACACACACACACACACACACACACACACACACACACACACACACACACACACACACACACACACACACACACACACACACACACACACACACACGCTGTGGTCTGTCAATGATCAGCCAACCAAGGAATGACTGAGGATCCTATTGGATTGTCAGTTAGGACTCCATAGTACTTTTGTTCAATGAGTAAAGAAGATGAATCCCCATTAATCAGCCAGTTATCTTCCAGCCTTCCATTGGTCAGCAAGTATTTCCAGATCAGTGCAGGTGAAGGAGAGATGAACGAGAGGAAACCACTCTAGACTATTGAGATGCACCCCACTGACTGTCTGTTCTAATTTTCACTCCTGACTAAATACTTGAAATTTAAAGGAACATTTCAGTTTTTCTACTTCATATTCATCTCTAGCACCACCCCTACATCAACATGTGAAAATTGTGCATTTTTTAGCTACCAGTACTCACCAGACAAGCACTAGTGAGAGAACGTTGCTACAACTATCTCTCTGGGTGTTCTGAGTTGGCCTCATAATATCACTTATTCAAATGTTCAGGCTTAGTGAATCAGGAGAGCTGGAGTGTATTTCTGGGCTGGAGATTATTATTCAGTTTCCTTTGTGTTGCTGTGACACCCTGTAAGACTTGGGAGCATAGCTGTGCTGAGAAATAGAGGGTCACAGATTATTATAGCCCACCTCTCTCTCTCTCTCTCTCTCTCTCTCTCTCTCTCTTTCTCTCTCTCTCTCCCCTCTATGCCCTCCCCCTCTCTCCTCCCCTCCCCTCTCTCCCCTCCCTCTCTCTCCAATTTGGTATTAATCTTCACAGAGTCAGTATATGATATTCCATCAGTAGCTCTCTGTCTCTAGCTGAACTCTAGCAGACCGTCTGACCGTCCACTCATATTGAGGTTGTTTATTAGGTTAGCTACATTATATAGAGTTCAGTGTGTTCCTGTCTCTCTCTCTCTCTCTCTCTCTCTCTCTCTCTCTCTCTCTCTCTCTCTCTCTCTCTCTCTCTCTCTCTCTCTCTCTCTCTGTCTCTCTCTAGCTACATTATATAGAGTTCAGTGCGTTCCTGGGTACAGACAAGAATGTGTATTTTTAGCAGGTCTCTCTCTCTCTGTCTCTCTCTCTCTCTCTCTCTCTCTCTCTCTGTCACTCTCTCTCTCTCTCTCTCTCTCTAACTACATTATATAGAGTTCAGTGTGTTCCTGGGTACAGACAAGAATGTGTATTTTTAGTAGGTATCTCTGTGTCTCTAAATGCTGAGAGAACAGTACCCTCCCACACATGCACTGACTCTATAGCCCTGAACAGTAGTTTACTGCCATGTCCACTGGTAAACCATATGACCTGCTCACATTATGCAGGATCACTTTCAGACTAATGGCTTTTCCCTTCCAGCCACTCAGTGATGGATTATACTGTGTGTTGCCTCATCTACATGGTCTGGTAGTTTATTATGGAGCCTTGCAGCTACTTGGTTAAGTGGGTTACATGTAGAATATAGCAGTTCAGTACAGTACAGTGGTATGGTTCAGTACAGCAGTATGGTTCAGTACAGTACAGTGGTATGGTTCAGTACAGTACAGTGGTATGGTTCAGTACAGTACAGTGGTATAGTTCAGTACAGTACAGTGGTATGGTTCAGTACAGTACAGTGGTATGGTTCAGTACAGTACAGTGGTATGGTTCAGTACAGTACAGTGGTATGGTTCAGTACAGTACAGTGGTATAGTTCAGTACAGTACAGTGGTATGGTTCAGTACAGTACAGTGGTATAGTTCAGTACAGTACAGCAGTATGGTTCAGTACAGTACAGTGGTATGGTTCAGTACAGTACAGTGGTATGGTTCAGTACAGTACAGTGGTATGGTTCAGTACAGTACAGTGGTATGGTTCAGTACAGTACAGTGGTATGGTTCAGTACAGTACAGTGGTATAGTTCAGTACAGTACAGCAGTATGGTTCAGTACAGTACAGTGGTATGGTTCAGTACAGTACAGTGGTATGGTTCAGTACAGTACAGTGGTATGGTTCAGTACAGTACAGTGGTATGGTTCAGTACAGCAGTATGGTTCAGTACAGTACAGTGGTATGGTTCAGTACAGAAGTATGGTTCAGTACAGTACAGTGGTATAGTTCAGTACAGTACAGTGGTATAGTTCAGTACAGTACAGTGGTATAGTTCAGTACAGTACAGCAGTATGGTTCAGTACAGTGGTATGGTTCAGTACAGTACAGTGGTATAGTTCAGTACAGTACAGCAGTATGGTTCAGTACAGTACAGCGGTATGGTTCAGTACAGTACAGTGGTATGGTTCAGTACAGTACAGTGGTATAGTTCAGTACAGTACAGTGGTATAGTTCAGTACAGTACAGCAGTATGGTTCAGTACAGTGGTATGGTTCAGTACAGTACAGTGGTATAGTTCAGTACAGTACAGCAGTATGGTTCAGTACAGTACAGTGGTATGGTTCAGTACAGTACAGTGGTATGGTTCTGTACAGTACAGTGGTATGGTTCAGTACAGTACATTGGTATGGTTCAGTTTTGTCCAGCAGTATGGTTCAGTACAGTACAGTGGTATGGTTCAGTACAGTACAGTGGTATGGTTCAGTACAGTACAGTGGTATGGTTCAGTTCTGTCCAGCAGTATGGTTCAGTACAGCGGTATGGTTCAGTACAATACAGCAGTATGGTTCAGTTCTGTCCAGCAGTATGGTTCAGTACAGTGGTATGGTTCAGTACAATACAGCAGTATGGTTCAGTTCTGTCCAGCAGTATGGTTCAGTACAGTGGTATGGTTCAGTACAGTACAGTGGTATGGTTCAGTACAGAACAGTGGTATGGTTCAGTACAGTACAGTGGTATGGTTCAGTACAGTACAGTGGTATGGTTCAGTACAGTACAGCGGTATGGTTCAGTTCTGTCCAGCAGTAGGGTTCAGTACAGTGGTATGGTTCAGTACAGTACAGTGGTATGGTTCAGTACAGTACAGTGGTATGGTTCAGTACAGAACAGTGGTATGGTTCAGTACAGTACAGTGGTATGGTTCAGTACAGTACAGTGGTATGGTTCAGTACAGTACAGCGGTATGGTTCAGTTCTGTCCAGCAGTAGGGTTCAGTACAGT
Source organism: Oncorhynchus mykiss (assembly GCF_057628025.1). NCBI lineage: Eukaryota > Metazoa > Chordata > Actinopteri > Salmoniformes > Salmonidae > Oncorhynchus > Oncorhynchus mykiss. The sequence goes on from NC_143050.1 coordinate 7,746,125, forward strand.
GGTATGGTTCAGTACAGTACAGTGGTATGGTTCAGTACAGTACAGTGGTATGGTTCAGTACAGTACAGTGGTATGGTTCAGTTCAGAACAGTGGTATGGTTCAGTACAATACAGTGGTATGGTTCAGTACAGAACAGTGGTATGGTTCAGTAGAATACAGCAGTATGGTTCAGTACATATGGTTCAGTACAATACAGCAGTATAATTCAGCACAATAGTTATTTCCCTCTTTCCTCTCTCCCCTATCAATCTCTCCCACTCCTCTCTCCCCTTTCCATCTCTCCCTCTCCATCTCTCTATCTCTCCTTCTCCCTCTGCTTCTCTCCCCTCTCCCCTCTCTATCTCTCCCTGTCCTCTCTCCAGCTCCCCTGTCCTTCTCTCTGGCTCACAGGAAATTGTTGGTTTTGTCTGTGTCACACACACGGTATAATATTCTTGCGGTTGCTGGTTAATCCAGTGTGATTTGTTTTTAATCCTCTCAGAGCTGAACGTTGCTCTTTACACTACAAGACTGGTTTCTCTATAAACTACAAGACTGGTTTCTCTATAAACTACAAGACTGGTTTCTCTTTACACTACAAGACTGGTTTCTCTATAAACTACAAGACTGGTTTCTCTATAAACTACAAGACTGGTTTCTCTATAAACTACAAGACTGGTTTCTCTTTACACTACAAGACTGGTTTCTCTATAAACTACAAGACTGGTTTCTCTTTACACTACAAGACTGGTTTCTCTATAAACTACAAGACTGGTTTCTCTATAAACTACAAGACTGGTTTCTCTTTACACTACAAGACTGGTTTCTCTATAAACTACAAGACTGGTTTCTCTTTACACTACAAGACTGGTTTCTCTATAAACTACAAGACTGGTTTCTCTTTACACTACAAGACTGGTTTCTCTATAAACTACAAGACTGGTTTCTCTATAAACTACAAGACTGGTTAATCTTTAAACTACAAGACTGGTTTCTCTTTACACTACAAGACTGGTTTCTCTATAAACTACAAGACTGGTTTCTCTATAAACTACAAGACTGGTTTCTCTATAAACTACAAGACTGGTTTCTCTATAAACTACAAGACTGGTTTCTCTATAAACTACAAGACTGGTTAATCTTTAAACTACAAGACTGGTTTCTCTTTACACTACAAGACTGGTTTCTCTATAAACTACAAGACTGGTTTCTCTATAAACTACAAGACTGGTTTCTCTATAAACTACAAGACTGGTTTCTCTATAAACTACAAGACTGGTTTCTCTTTACACTACAAGACTGGTTTCTGTTTACACTACAAGACTGGTTTCTCTTTACACTACAAGACTGGTGTCTCTTTACACTACAAGACTGGTTTCTCTATAAACTACAAGACTGGTTTCTCTATAAACTACAAGACTGGTTTCTCTATAAACTACAAGACTGGTTTCTCTTTAAACTACAAGACTGGTTTCTCTATAAACTACAAGACTGGTTTCTCTATAAACTACAAGACTGGTTTCTCTATAAACTACAAGACTGGTTTCTCTTTACACTACAAGACTGGTTTCTCTTTACACTACAAGACTGGTTTCTCTATAAACTACAAGACTGGTTTCTCTTTACACTACAAGACTGGTTTCTCTATAAACTACAAGACTGGTTTCTCTATAAACTACAAGACTGGTTTCTCTATAAACTACAAGACTGGTTTCTCTTTACACTACAAGACTGGTTTCTCTTTACACTACAAGACTGGTTTCTCTATAAACTACAAGACTGGTTTCTCTTTACACTACAAGACTGGTTTCTCTTTACACTACAAGACTGGTTTCTCTATAAACTACAAGACTGGTTTCTCTTTACACTACAAGACTGGTTTCTCTATAAACTACAAGACTGGTTTCTCTATAAACTACAAGACTGGTTTCTCTTTACACTACAAGACTGGTTTCTCTATAAACTACAATACTTTTTTTTCTGTTCTCTTCTACTCAGAACTGCTTTCCTTCTGGACTCTTGAGAGGAAAATACACTTTAGTTAACATGTGTGAGTTGGAATGCCATTGTATCGCAGTATCTCACTCTCTCGTCTTCCTCTCTCTCATCCTCCTCTCTCTCTCTCTCTCGCTCTCTCTCCCTCTGTCCATTCTTCAGTCTCTCCTCAGTCATGTGTCAGTGTATCATCACCTAGAACACCATCCATTGAGTTGCATCCTCCTCTCATTCTGTTTGGTTATTTACGTCTGTACAGGTGCCTAACCAGGTGCCTAACCAGTTGCCTAACCAGGTGCGTAACCAGGTGTCTAACCAGGTGCGTAACCAGGTGTGTAACCAGGTGTCTAACCATGTGCGTGACCAGGTGTGTAACCAGGTGCGTAACCAGGTGTGTAACCAGGTGCGTAACCAGATAAATGTGGAGCTGAAATCCACCTACACATTTGTGTGTTCTTGTTGTTCTTGCATCTGTGACTTTGTGTACATGTCTTCATCCACAATGTATCACAATAGATGTTGTTGTTTGTCTTTTATTGTAATGATGAAGCAATAAGAGAAACAGCAAACCAGACACAATCGCACTTTCCACTCTCTCTCCCTCCAATCTCTCTCCCTCCAATCTCTCTCTCCCTCCAATCTCTCTCTCCCTCCAATCTCTCTCTCCCTCCAATCTCTCTCTCTCCCTCCAATCTCTCTCCCTCCAATCTCTCTCTCCCTCCATTCTCTCTCTCCATATCTCTCTCTCCATATCTCTCTCTCAATTTAAAATTTATATCTTTCAATTTAAATTTTCTCTCTTTCAATTTAAAGTTTCTCTCTTTCAATTTCAATTGTCTCTCTTTTTATTTTTTGAATTTGACAGAGAGAAAATTGAAATTGAGAGAGAGAGAGAGAGAGAGAGAGAGAGAGAGAGAATTTACAGTACCAGTCAAAAGTTTGGACACACCTACTCATTCTTTATTTTTACAATGTTCTACATTGTAGAATAATAGTGAGGACATGAACATAAAATAACACATATGGAATCATGTAGTAACCAAAAAAGTGTTAAACAAATCAAAATAAATTTGAGTTTTTTCAAAGTAGCCAACCTTTGCCTTGATGACAGCTTTGCACACTCTTGGCATTCTCTCAACCAGCTTCACGAGGAAGTCACCTGGAATGCATTTTCAAATGTCTTGAAGGACTTCCCACATATGCTGAGAACTTGTTGGCTGAAAAGGAAATGACAAGATGATAAAGACCATAAAGAAAAACCCTTGAATGAGTAGGTGTGTCCAAACGTTTGTCTGGTACTGTAGAATATATTCTCTCTCTATCTCTTTCTCTTTTCTTTCCCTCTTGTCTCGTTCATCTAACGTCTTGGTTTGCTGCGATCTCTGTTGTCCATGTATTTTTATTTTCTCTCTGATGTCATTTAATTTCCATGTGATTTTATTTCCTGACCATTATCATTGATCATTATCATTGTTCGTTATCATTGTCCATGTTGTGTCCCTGTCAATATGGCTCTATGTTTTGTTCTAGAAGGTGTTATTTAATCCCCGGTCCTGGGGACCCAAAGAGGTTTCTTCCCTAGCGTACCTGGAGACCCAAAGAGGTTTCTTCCCTAGCGTACCTGGAGACCCAAAGAGGTTTCTTCCCTAGCGTACTAACACACCTGATTCAACTAATCAACTAATCACCGTTAGTTAATCAGGTGTGTCAACAACTTTTGGGTTACCAGGAACAGGATTTTTTTAAACGATGGTTTATAGTTTGGGAGGGGTGTAACCATTGTACAGTATCGTTGTCTCTCCATATTCATTCCCTAACAGTATTATTTCATGCATTCTTAGATCACAGGTATTATTATGATGAGTGTCGTTTGTATTAAATACATCAACCTACATCAACAGTCAGATTTGTCTCAGTCTTTCCCAGAATTTCGAACCAAGTAGAATTACTTTCCCAGCGTGTGTGTGTGTCTCCTAGGAGTTCCTGGCTGAGTGTTTCAGTGAGATAGTGGTGAAACCGAAAAGTCATTTTGTTGTTCCTCTCATCATCTCTCCTAAAGCAGGATATTCCTTTCCTCCTTCTGCAATTAAGTCTCCTCACGCACACACACACACACACACACACACACACACACACACACACACACACACACACACACACACACACACACACACACACACACACACACACACACACACACACACATCCAGTAAATCTGCATGAAATAATATTTATGTATTTATTTTGAGTTGTAATTTTAATTTATGCTGGATTCTGTTTTTGTTCTCCACTCCTCTACCTGTAGATGTAGGTCCTTTAATAAACATGTCCTGTAATAAAACCCATCGATCAGATCACTTATTGATCTGTTGGGCTGTGTTCCGAATGTCCCTCTATTCCCTATGTCGGGGTGTTCCATTTACGTCATCACGGAGCATGTTGGACAGGAAGTTCATCATGACGCTGTGCTTTCTGGGATACTTCTGGCACAGGACACCAGCTGAAACACACACACACCCAGCAGTCAGGTGATAGTAGAAATACCCTAATTTGGAAATAGATTAAAGTAGTTGTGGTTTGTTTAAAATATGCAGAATGATCCTATAGGCTATAGTAAACTTTCTAATGGCTTTATGTAAGGGATAGGGTGTCATTTGAAACGTAGCTTTGTGTGTGTACTGTGGGACAGTAACTGTAGTCTGAGCAGCGGTAGTTTCACTCATAGGTAGTTGATTGTCATCACAGTCTTGTGTTTATAGTCCTAGTTGTTTTACTAGTTTATTGAGCAGTGATCAGTGCACTCTTCGGGAAATAGGTTCTTCGACTGTTCCCATAGGAGAACCCTTTTTGGTTCCAGGTAGAACCCATTTCAGTTCCATGTAGAACATGGAACCCAGAGTGTTCCTACCTAGAACCGAAAAGGGTTATTCACAGAATTATCCTATGGGGACAGGTAATGAAAGGTTTTAGGTTCTAGATTGATTTATTTTTTTGCTAAGGGTGTTTTCACAATTGGTCTATTTCAGGCAATTTTTGTAACTCGGTTTGTTGTTTTTTTTGTGTGCGATGTGAACACTCCAATGGAACTCTGACCTCTCAAAGAGGCCCCCGAAGCAAACCGAACTGAGACCATCTCGAGAGGTGGTCTGAGTTCGGTTAGCTTGAATTCCACGGTCTAGTTCCCTTTTGTTAGGGCAATGTGAACACAAATCTCCCCAGGTTTGTTTGTAGTGAGAAGACAATATAATTGGTGAGAATCACAACATTGGGTAGCAGCCTACATTTTTCAATTGGGTGTACAATTTTCAATTACAGAATTATTTGATCTGCTGTTATTCTTCTGCTATTTATTCTGTTACCAATAATATACTAATGTTGATAGTATCTTCTGATTACAATAATTATGTCTCATATTTTAACTAAACGCAATCTATAAGCTTCCAAAATATAAGTAGATTCTATCTATCTATCTATCTGTCTGTCTGTCTGTCTGTCTGTCTGTCTGTCTGTCTGTCTGTCTGTCTGTCTGTCTGTCTGTCTGTCTGTCTGTCTGTCTGTCTGTCTGTCTGTCTGTCTGTCTGTCTGTCTGTCTGTCTGTCTGTCTGTCTGTCTGTCTGTCTGTCTGTCTGTCTGTCTGTCTGTCTGTCTGTCTGTCTAAAACATTCTGATGGAATGACTTGTCCTGCACTTTGTAAAAACCCAGAGTGCATTGAGTGAATGTTTGGAAAAAGATATAGGTTCTTTTCTAAACATAGCATTGTGAATGCAGAAGACTCGGTCCACAAAATAGGTGAAATGAACTGGTAAAGAGTTGAGTCCTCATTCAAAGACAAGGGCAGTGTGAATACAAAGAGAACCAAGTTATTTTGCTTTTTTTGCCCCAGAGTTAACTTTAAAGAGGACTGAGATTGTTTATTTTTAAGAGGATTATAAAGTGCTTTCTGAAAGTATTCACACCCCTTACCTTTTTCCACTTTTTCTTACGTTACAGCCTTATTCTATAATGGATTAAATAAAATAAAACAAATCCTCAGCAAACTACACACAACACCCCGTAACAAAGCGAAAACAGTTTTTTTTCCCCCAATTTTAGCAAATTTATTAACAATAAAAACCAGAATTACCGCATTGAAGGTCCCCAAGAACACTGTGGCCTCCATCATTATTAAATGGAAGAAATTTGGAACCACCAAGATTCTTCCTAGAGGTGTCCTCCCGGCAAAACTGAGCAATTGGGGGAGAAGGGAGGTGACAGCACCATGCTGTGGGGATGTTTTTCAGCGGCAGGGACTGGGAGACTAGTCAGGATTGAGGCAAAGATGAACAGAGTATAGTACAGAGAGATCCTTGATGAAAACTTGCTCCAGAGCGCTCAGGACTTCAGACTGGGGCGAAGGTTCCCCTTCCAACAGGACAACGACCCTAAGCACACAGCCAAGACAACGCAGGAGTGGCTTCGGGACAAGTCTCTGATTGTCCTTGAGTGGCCCAGCCAGAGCCCGGACTTGAACCCGATCGAACATCTCTGGAAAGATCTGAAAATAGCTGTGCAGTGAAGCTCACCATCCAACCTGACAGAGCTTGAGAGAATCTGCAGATAAGAATGTGAGAAACTCCCCAAGTACAGGTGTGCCAAGCTTGTAGCGTCATACCCAAGAAGACTCAATGCTGTAATCACTGCCAAAGGTGCTTCAACAAAGTGCTGAGTAAAGAGTCTGAATACTTATGTAAATGTGGTATATCTTTGTTTTTATTATAAATTTGCACAAATTTCAAAAAAACGGGTTTTGTTTGGTCATTACAGGGTATTGTGTGTAGATTGATGAGGAGAAAAAAAAACAATTTAATCTATTATAGAATAAGGCTGTAACCTAACAAAATGTGTAAAAAGTCAAGGGTTCTGAATACTTTCGCACTGTATGTGAAAACACCCTAAGAGTTTGGTTGTGCGTGAGGTGTAGCCCAGAATAGTCTTGGGATGCATGCCAAATGACACCCTATTCCCTATCTAGTGCACTACTTTTGACCAGGGCCCAGCACTATGGGTATCACGTTTCAAGGTAAGACCCAGATACAGACAACGTCGAATTAACAACAGTTTATTAATCCAACAGGGGCAGGCAAAGGGCTGTGAGATATGGGTTTAACTCTGGACACATAAAAGGTGAGTTGTATACCAAGGGTACGGGGCAACAGAACTCTGGACACATGAAAGGTGAGTTGTACCAAGGGTACGGGGCAACAGAACTCTGGACACATAAAAGGTGAGTTGTACCAAGGGTACGGGGCAACAGAACTCTGGACACATAAAAGGTGAGTTGTACCAAGGGTACGGGGCAACAGAACTCTGGACACATAAAAGGTGAGTTGTACCAAGGGTATGGGGCAACAGAACTCTGGACACATAAAAGGTGGGTTGTATACCAAGGGTACGGGGCAACAAAACTCTGGACACATAAAAGGTGAGTTGTATACCAAGGGTACGGAGCTATAGAAGACAAACAGCAGAGGGGATAATAATTTTAGAGATGGGAAACGGGAAGATAAACCGGGGGGAGAGTTTGTGGGATTTCACATGGAGGGGCAGATCCCGGGTGGATAGCCATACCTTCTGCCCGAGACCATACAGGGGAGCTGGGGTTCGATGGTGATCCGCTTGTCATCGATACCTGGACACTCTAATGGCAATAGGCATAGTGGCAGAGCAGGGAAGGGTGTTGTGGGTGTATTCCACCCACACAAGCTGCTGGTTCCAGATGGTGGGGTTGGCGGAGATCAGGCAGTGCAGAGTAGTCTCGAAGTCCTGGTTGGCTCGCTCCGACTGGCCATTGGACTGGGGGTGGAACCCATAGGAAAGGCTGGCCGACGGCCCAATGAGGGTGCAGAATGCCTTCCAGAACCGGGAAGAGAACTGAGGACCTCCCGGACCTGTTTCCCTGAGTGCCGTCACCGGGTCTCGGGCTCCGGGGTGGTAACTGTGGGGCTATAGCGGCGAGACAGGGCATCCGGCTTGGACCCCAGCCGGTAAGAGAGGGAAAAGTTTAACCGTGTAAACAGCAGGGTTTGCCTGGAGTTGAGGCGCTTGGCGGTGTGGAGATACTCCAGGTTTTTGTGGTCCGCCCCTTCCAGCCAGTGCTTCCATTCCTCCAACTCCATCTTCACCGCGAGAAGCTCTCGATTCCCCACATTGTAGTCCCTTTCAGTGGCGTTGAGGCGGTGGGAGAAGAAGGTGCAGGGATGCAGCTTCAGATACAGGGCAGAACGTTGGGACAGGACACGCCCCCCCTCCGACATCCGAAGCATTGGCCTCCACCACGAACTGGCGGGATGGGTCCGGATAAACCAGGATGGGAGCAATGGTGAAGCGGTTTTTAAGGTCCCGGAACGCCCGGTCAGCAGTTGGTGACCACTTGAACAGAACCTTGAGAGTGGGTGCTGACACCTGGGAAGCCAGGGTGCTGTATCCCCTGGATAAAACTGCGATAAAAGGTGGCAAACCCCAGGAAATGTTGCAGCTGCACCCTGGACGTAGGCGGAGGCCAATCCATCACTGCTCTCACCTTCCCGGGATCCAAGGGGATGGTGGAGCGATGGAACTCGCACTTCTCCGACCTTCCCAAACAGCTTTCTCCAGGAGGCGTTGAAGAACCTGGGGGACGTGAAGCATGTGTTCTTTGGTGGAGAGGGAGAAGACGAGGATGTCATCAATGTAGACGAAGACAAACCGGATCAACATGTCACGGAGAACATCATTTACAAGAGCCTGGAACAAAGCAGGGGTGTTGGTGAGGCCAAAAGGCATGACCAGATACTCGTAGTGGCCGCTGTCCGTGTTGAAGGCGGTCTTCCACTCATCCCCCTCTCGTATCTGCACCAGGTGGTAGGCGTTCCGTAGATCCGGCTTGGAAAACACAGTGGTGCCCTGGAGCGGCTCGAAGGCCGAGGAAATTATTGGTAGCGGGTAACTGTTCTTAGCAGTAATGTCATTGAGTCCCTGGTAGTCAATGCTCGGGCGTTGGGTCTTGTCCTTTTTCTCCACGAAGAAGAACCCTGAACCGGCGGGAGAGGAAGAGGGACGTATAAATCCTGCAGCTAGGGAGTCCCCAATGTAGGTCTTCATAGCCTTGGTCTCCGGTCTCGACAGAGAGTACAGACATCCCCGGGGCGGCGTGGTGCTAGGGAGAAGGTCAATCCCGCAGTCATAGGGTCAGTGCGGCAGAAGCGAAGTGGTCCGGGCCGCGGGGATGGTGGAGAGGTTCTGGGCACCTTCCGAGCCCCCAGGAAGACGTTCCGGGGCAGGTTGCGCTGACTTCAGACAATGGGCATGGCAGAACGGACTCCAGCCCATGATAGCACCCGTAGAACAGTTGATGAGGGGATTGTGTCACTGGAGCCAGGAGAATCCCAAAACGACTGAAATCTGAGTAGACTTGATGAGCAGAAATTGAATAGTCTCACTGTGATTCCCTGACACCCGTAGGTTGATGGGAGTGGTATTCTGAGTGACCTGGCCTATAGAGCGCCTGCCAGTGCTCTAATATCTATGGGAATGGAGAGGGGTTGAGTGGGGATGTTCAGCTCAGAAGCCAGAGTAGGATCCAAAAAGATCTCATCGGCCCCAGAGTCAATGAGGACCCGGAGAGATTTAGACTGGTTTCCCCACAGCAGAATGGCATGAAAAGGTGTGTGAGCAAGGGAAGCAGAAAAGTTCACCATATGGCCCACCAGAGTACTCGCTCCTACCGGTAAGCCTGATCTTTTAAAGGACAAGAGGACACAAAATGACCAAGAGTCCCGCAATACAATTTTTTTTCATTTTGATCCTGTATTGGCATTCCGCTGGCGACAGCCCAACTCTGTCTAGTTGCATAGGCTCGGGAAGCGGTGACTCGGCCGGCTTCAGCGACTCTCGGGGGAGGTCAGGAAGCCTCGGGTTCTCTCGGCAACGGGACTTCCGGGATGACTCGGAGGCAAGGTGGAATCCCTGTAAGTACGAACAAAATAAAATTTCCTCCCCCTCCTATACCATCGATATGGATGGTCAACGTGATGAGGGAATCGAGATCCGTAGGTAACCCCCGAGCAGCAAGCTCATCCTTGACCTCCTCCGAGACACCATGCAGGAACATATCAAACAGCGCTTCCTGGTTCCAAGTACTCTCTACTGCCAATGTGCGGGAAATCCACCGCATAGTCTGCCACATTGCGGGAGTCCTGCCGAAGCTGGATTAGCTTCCGGGCAGTTTCTCTTCCAAAGAACCGGGCAGCAAAAACCTTCTTCACCTCTCCCACGAACCCCTCCAGAGTACCGCATATGGCCAGCTGTTGTTCCCGTACAGCAGTAGCCCAGGTGAGAGCAGCGTGATGAGATAGGCTATCTTGTAGCGATCCGAGGGGAAGGAGGAGGGCTGAAGCTCGAAGATGAGGGCACACTGAGCTAGAAACACCCAACAGGTGCTCAGCTCTCCACTGAAGCCTTCCGGGGGAGATAAGCAGGGGTCCCGAGAAGGTGGAGTGACCGATGAGATGGCACTGCTTACAGCTGAGTTACTGAGGGGCTGTGGGGTTACCACCTTGGTAGGTTGCCTCCCAAACAACCTGTGGAATTGCTCTAGCAAAATGTTCAACGCCCGGTCATGGCGTTCAGCCAACATTCACACCCCCTCCATAAGGCCATGAAGCAATTCATCGTGCCTACCAATGGTGGCTCCTTGGGAGGAGATGGGTCTGCTGGGCCAGTTCCTTTTATCACGTTTCATAGGTAAGACCCAGATGCAGACAACGTCGAATTAACAACAGTTTATTAATCCAACAAGGGCAGGCAAAAGACAGGTCAAGGGTAGGCAGGAGTCAGTAATCCAGATAGGTGGGGTATGGGTACCATACGGCAGGCAGGCTCAGGGTCAGGGCAGGCAGAAAAGGTCAAAACCTGGGAATAATCGAGAGACAGGACCTGAGGGAAAAGCGATGGTAGGCTTGGCGAAACAAAACAAACTGGCAACAGACAAACAGAGAACCCAGGAATAAATACACAGGAGATAATGGGGAAGATGGGCGACACCCGGAGAGGGGTTGAGGCAAGTACAAAGACAGGTGAAACAGATCAGAGTGTGACAATGGGGGAATAGAGTATTTTGGTTTCACCCTCTGTCTGTTGTAGCACCTCTCTCGAGACCTATCGACTAAACTACATGCACTCACTTCTCTCTCTCGCTCTATTTCACTCTCTCTGTTTCTCTGTCTATTGCAGCACCTCTCTCCAGACCTCTATTGACAAAACTGCCTGCACTTGCTTCTCTCTCTCTCTCCACCACTTCTCTCTCTGGCACTCTCTCTCTCTCTCTCTCTCTCTCCCCCATCTCTCTCTTTATCCTTCCATCTCTGAGGAGAAGAAAACAGTAGGCTGAACCCCTAGCTCTCCCAACCTGGAGACAGGAAGGATATACAGTATGTTCTTATATGGGCGTTCTGGGCTTGCTGGAAGTGTCATAAGCGCTGCTCTCTTGAAATAGTTTCCATAGCAACAGTATTTTGTTCCCCTAAGTGTTGCTAGATCGCCTCTGCAGAGAAACTAAGAGTTGTGTTTTTCAAATGACTGACCTCACTGACTGACTGACTGTCTGACTGACTGAATCACTGACTGACTCACCAACTCACTGGCTGACTCACTGACTCACTCACTGATTCACTGACTGACTCATTGGCGGACTGACTAAGTGACTAATTCACTGACTCACTGGCTCACTGGCTCACTCACTGGCTGACTGACTCACTGACTTACTCACTGACTGACTGACTCACTGACTCACTGACTTACTCACTGACTGACTGACTAAGTCTCTGGCTTACTCACTGACTGACTGACTAAGTCTCTGGCTTACTCACTGACTGACTGACTAAGTCTCTGACTGACTAACTCACTGACTGACTGACTAAGTCTCTGACTGACTAACTGACTCACTGACATAACTCACTGGCTGACTTACTCACTGACTGACTAACTGACTCACTGTCTGACTGACTGACCAGTTACATAACTACAGATATTGATTTTAGGAACACAAACAACAACAGGATGTTTATTTACTTAGTCCTTCCTGTCATATTTCATAACATCTGAGGTTTGATCAGGAAGGTGAAACATTGAATATGATCAACCTGAGAACCATACAGAACATTCCGGGTAGAAACACAACATACAGAACAGACAGATACATTCCTGGAATAGAAATGGCTTCCTGTCCTCATCTTCTGTCCTGCACTGACTTATTAGAGAACACACTAGGAAAGGTAGGCGTCCTCCATGTAGCTTTCACCTGTCCTGTGTTGTTCAGATCAGAGGAAGACAGGAAGCTGATTGGGTCATTCTCAGTACGTCAATCATGAGGTATCTTCTAGAGTCAATCTGACAGTCTACCTTTAATAGAGTTGTAGTCTTCTCACACCTACATGAGTCTGGTTTCTTATTATTCTATCTCTCACAAGGATCCTCACCTAAGTGCCTCTTACGGACAGACAGAGAGGAGATGGATAGGGTTGAGAAGGGTAGACAGAGAGAGGAGAGAAGACAGGGAGAGGAGGAGGAGAGATGAGGGTAGACAGAGAGAGGAGGAGGAGAGATGAGGGTAGACAGAGAGAGGATAGAAGACAGGGAGAGGAGGAGGAGGAGAGATGAGGGTAGACAGAGAGAGGAGGAGAGATGAGGGTAGACAGAGAGAGGAGAGAAGACAAGGAGAGGAGGAGGAGAGATGAGGGTAGACAGGGAGAGGGGGAGGAGAGATGAGGGTAGACAGAGGGAGGAAAGAAGACAAGGAGAGGAGGAGGAGAGATGAGGGTAGACAGAGAGAGGAGAGAAGACAGGGAGAGGAGGAGGAGAGATGAAGGTAGACAGAGTGGAGACTGGGAGAGGAGATGGAGAGATGAGGGTAGACAGAGAGAGGAGAGAAGACAGGGAGAGGAGGAGGAGAGATGAGGGTAGACAGAGAGGAGACTGAGAGAGGAGATGGAGAGATAAGGGTAGACAGAGAGGAGAGAAGACAGTGACGTGACTTTCATTAATGTGATGACTGTTATTTATCGAATCCACCAACTATGTTTAATTGTTACCAGATTAAATTGATCATCACTTATTACTCATTACGTCATATCAGTCTCATTCTGAAAGTCGCAGACTTCTTGAATCCACAAGAACCCCAGCCCTTTTCTGTTCTACACAAATGGATTTAATTATGTATTTACTAACTAACTAAATAATAACACAGAATACACATGCACACTTACATGAGACAAAAGTCCCTAGTGGACTGACAAAATATGACAGCTTATTACACAGAGACGAAGAAGGGGGTGGGGAAAGTAGAGATGTAGAGGAAAAGGGACATTTATCGTGGATACATTCTAGAACTGTCCTCACATTAATCATATGCCTTTGCACATGAACTGCCACCCGTTTGGGTAAGAAATGCAATGTATTTACGTGTAGATGTCTTTGTACGTCTCTGTTGAAACCAATCAATCCTTCTATGGGAAGGGCTCGATGGGTGTAAGGCTCTAGTTGTCCACCAGAGGTCACAATGTCCTTCTTCATAGTTGTCTTGGTCTTGTGGTGGACTGTTCAAATAGAACAGATCTTCAGATGCACCAATGATTGTTTGAGATGGGATCTTCTCCTTCTTTTCTAGTCAAAGTTCTAGATCCCTTTACATGCACAGCTGCAGACTGTCACATGTTCCTGGTCTAGTGAGTTTATCTTCTTCACCTCGTGTTGAGTTTCAGAGTTTTTCAACCATTTCAACATGTAGCCACAGCTGCACGCTTTCTGGTCTGGGAGTTTCAACCATTTGTAACGTTTAGCTCACGCTTCACATCTGCTGGTCTGCATATGAATACCTTCTATTGTCAAAAAGGGCGGTTAAATCACACTGACACGCTCTCCTAACTTCATTTATTAAACTATGATCTGGTTAGAAAACTAAAATCACATTCCTATCGTAACAAAAATAGTTTAATAGTTATTCATATTGTAGGAGAGAAGACAGGGAGACAGAGAGAGGAGAGCAGGGTAGCCTAGTGGTAAGAGCGTTGGACTAGTAACCGGAAGGTTGCAAGATCAAACCCCCGAGCTGACAAGGTACAAATCTGTCGATCTGCCCCTGAACAGGCAGTTAACCCACTGTTCCTAGGCCGTCATTGAAAATAAGAATTTGTTCTTAACTGACTGGTCTAGTTAAATAAAGGTAACATTTAATTAACATCATATTGGATGAAAACTTAACAGCCAAAGGGGGTTTCCTTCCTAAGCTTCAGTATTTGGTTCATACAGTTTTTAATAACGTCACAAAATGAAAAGCAATATGACGTTATTATTCTTTAGATCCCCACTGACCACTCTTAACATTCCTATCTTAGAAATATTGTTAGACAGAGAGAGGAGAGAAGACAGGGGGAGGAGGAGGAGAGATGAAGGTAGACAGGGAGAGGAGAGAAGACAGGGAGAGGAGGAGGAGAGATGAGCGTTGACAGAGAGAGGAGAGAAGACAGGGGGAGGAGGAGGAGAGATGAAGGTAGACAGGGAGAGGAGAGAAGATAGGGAGAGGAGGAGGAGAGATGAGCGTTGACAGAGAGAGGAGAGAAGACAAGGGGAGGAGGAGGAGAGATGAAGGTAGACAGGGAGAGGAGAGAACACAGGGAGAGGAGGAGGAGAGATGAGCGTTGACAGAGAGAGGAGAGAAGACAAGGGGAGGAGGAGGAGAGATGAAGGTAGACAGGGAGAGGAGAGAAGACAAGGAGAGGAGGAGGAGAGATGAGTGTAGACAGAGAGAGGAGAGAAGACAAGGAGAGGAGGAGTAGAGATGAAGGTAGACAGGGAGAGGAGAGAAGACAAGGAGAGGAGGAGGAGAGATGAGGGTAGACAGAGAGAAGACAGGGAGAGGAGGAGAGACGAGGGTAGACAGAGAGAGGAGAGAATACAAGGAGAGGAGGAGTAGAGATGGGGGGTAGACGGAGAGAGGAGACGGGGAGAGGAGATGGAGAGATGAGCATAGACATTAGCCCCATTCATACCTGGTTCTAACATGCGTCTGTTGCCTTGAGCTTGTCCACATTCTGAATGTGCCCACATTTGTCGACAGGTGTAGACAATCAAAAGATAAATCATGATGTAATTGTGATTACATCATTTGGTGTAATCAGTATTTGGTGACCATACCACCACTGTTTATTCTGGACAGTGATGTGACAATATTGAGGAAAAGTTTTTATAAACGGTTTTATAAACGTTGGACATGTGAATAGTCAAATTCAGTTGATATCAGATAAGAAAATAATACTGTGATAAAATACAGTAACTTGTCTGTGGAAAAGTTTGAAAAGTCATTATACCTTGATATAAAGGTACAGGGGAACATTATACCTTGATATAAAGGTACAGGGGAACATTATACCTTGATATAAAGGTACAGGGGAACATTATACCTCCACATTATACCTTGATATAAAGGTACAGGGGAACATTATACCTTGATATAAAGGTACAGGGGAACATTATACCTTGATATAAAGGTACAGGGGAACATTATACCTCCACATTATACCTTGAGCTAAAGGTACAGGGGAACATTATACCTTGAGCTAAAGGTACAGGGGAACATTATACCTTGAGCTAAAGGTACAGGGGAACATTATACCTTGATGTAAAGGTACAGGGGAACATTATACCTTGATGTAAAGGTACAGGGGAACATTATACCTTGATGTAAAGGTACAGGGGAACATTATACCTTGATATTAAGGTACAGGGGAACATTATACCTCCACATTATACCTTGATATAAAGGTACAGGGGAACATTATACCTCAATATAAAGGTACAGGGGAACATTATACCTTGATATTAAGGTACAGGGGAACATTATACCTCGATATAAAGGTACAGGGGAACATTATACCTCGATATAAAGGTACAGGGGAACATTATACCTCCACATTATACTTTGATATGAAGGTACAGGGGAACATTATACCTCCACATTATACCTTGAGCTAAAGGTACAGCGGAACATTATACCTTGAGCTAAAGGTACAGGGGAACATTATACCTTGATATAAAGGTACAGGGGAACATTATACCTTGATATTAAGGTACAGGGGAACATTATACCTCCACATTATACCTTGATATAAAGGTACAGGGGAACATTATACCTCAATATAAAGGTACAGGGGAACATTATACCTTGATATTAAGGTACAGGGGAACATTATACCTCCACATTATACCTTGATATAATGGTACAGGGGAACATTATACCTCGATATAAACGTACAGGGGAACATTATACCTCAATATAAAGGTACAGGGGAACATTATACCTCCACATTATAACTTGATATAAAGGTACAG
>NC_143050.1:7767500-7775000 GCF_057628025.1 Oncorhynchus mykiss
TCCTTATCCTCCTCCTCTCCACCATCAGGAGCATATGATCCAGAACGAGGTAGCCATCCTGAGGAGGGTGAAACACCCCAACATTGTCCTGCTGATCGAGGAGATGGACACCTACAGTGAGCTCTACCTGGTTATGGAGCTGGTGAAGGTAGGCAATGGGGGGTGGAATAGTTTAAAATAAAGGAGAGCCACACTAAGAGTTCAGATGCAAAAATGTAATGTCCAACGTTTCGACAGGCAAGCTGTCTTCATCTGGGCATAATCGCAAACAGGGTGACTCGTTTATATAGTGTCAAAAGACACAGGTGTCTGTAATCATGGCCAAGTATGGCCTAATATCATTGGTTAATTCTCAAATATTAAAGTGACATGCAAAGAACAATATACAAAAAACAAATGGATAGCATACGATCATAAATTCATTTAGACTACATCAGCCAAAGTCACAATAATCACAAGAATGGCTTCAGATCAAATCAAATCAAATCAAATCAAATTTATTTTATATAGCCCTTCGTACATCAGCTGATATCTCAAAGTGCTGTACAGAAACCCAGCCTAAAACCCCAAACAGCAAGCAATGCAGGTGAAGAAGCACGGTGGCTAGGAAAAACTCCCTAGAAAGGCCAAAACCTAGGAAGAAACCTAGAGAGGAACCAGGCTATGTGGGGTGGCCAGTCCTCTTCTGGCTGTGCCGGGTGGAGATTATAACAAAACATGGTCAAGATGTTCAAATGTTCATAAATGACCAGCATGGTCGAATAATAATAAGGCAGAATAGTTGAAACTGGAGCAGCAGCACAGTCAGGTGGACTGGGGACAGCAAAGAGTCATCATGTCAGGTATTCCTGGGGCATGGTCCTAGGGCTCAGGTCCTCCGAGAGAGAGAAAGAAAGAGAGAATTAGAGAGAGCATATGTGGGATGGCCAGTCCTCTTCTGGCTGTGCCGGGTGGAGATTATAACAGAACATGGCCAAGATGTTCAAATGTTCATAAATGATCAGCATGGTTGAATAATAATAAGGCAGAACAGTTGAAACTGGAGCAGCAGCACAGCCAGGTGGACTGGGGACAGCAAGGAGTCATCATGTCAGGTAGTCCTGGGGCATGGTCCTAGGGCTCAGGTCCTCCGAGAGAGAGAAAGAGAGAAGGAGAGAATTAGAGAACGCACACTTAGATTCACACAGGACACCGAATAGGACAGGAGAAGTACTCCAGATATAACAAACTGACCCTAGCCCCCCGACACAAACTACTGCAGCATAAATACTGGAGGCTGAGACAGGAGGGGTCAGGAGACACTGTGGCCCACTCCGAGGACTGCGTTGAGCCCGAAGGGAGCGAGGGTCTTTAAATTAAAGATCCAGGCAGCCCCTCTTCTACACGTTTTGCCACGGGACGGAGAGAAAATCGTGCATTTTAGTAACACATTTCCTGCAATTCTACTCATTTTGCCATGGGGCAGAGAGAAATGTTTTGCTTTTTTATAGCACATTTCCTAAAATGTTACACATTTTACCATGACTCATGTCATGTTAGTTTGATATCTGAGTGAGAATGAATAACACTATCAATGGGGGCCTCCTGGATGTCAAGGTCCCCTGGACTGACAAGACAAGAGAAAAATGTCGACATTTCGACACTGCGACATTTCGACATTGCGACATTGCGACATTTCGACATTGCGACATTTCGACACTGCGACATTTCGACATTGCGACATTTCGACATTGCGACATTGCGACATTGCGACATTTCGACATTGCGACATTGCGACATTGCGACATTGCGACATTGCGACATTGCACCTTGTGTATTCCACTGTTCTAACTCTCAACGATAAGTTGAGAACCCGACTGAGTTCCTGACCAGTGATGCATCTCGTTCATAATGTGTCTCTGGGTTTGTGTTTCCTTCAGAAACTCTCCACACCCCTGAATGTTGTGTCCCTGGTCTACACACAATACCCCCATCATGTCAAAGTGGAATTATGTTTTTATTATTATTTTTTCAAATGAATAAAAAATGAAATGCTGAAATGTCTTGAGTCAATAATTATTCAGCCCCCTTTTGGCCTGAATAAGTTCAGGAGTAAATATTTGCTTCTCAGGTCCCATAATAAGTTGCATGCATTCATTCTTTGTGCAATAGTAGTGTTTAACATGATTGTTGAATGACTACCTCGTCTCTGGACGTTATCTGTAAAGCCCCACAGTCCAGCAGCGAATTGCAAACACAGATTCAACCGTAAAGAACCAGGGAGGTTTTCAAATGTCTCACAAAGAAGGTCTACCTAATGGTAATATTTTAAAAAGTAGACATTAAATATCCCTTTGAACACGATGAAGTTATGAATTACACTTTGGATGTTGTATTAATACTCCCAGTCACTATAAAGATACAGGTGTCCTTCCTAACTCGGTTGTTGGAGAGGAGAGAGGGCAATGGGGACTCTAAAACAGTTACAGAGTTTAATGGCTGTGGTAGAAGAAAACTGAGGATGGATCGTCATTGTAGTTTCGATAACAATACTAACCTAAATGACAGAGTGAAATGAAGGAAGCTATAATAATAATAATATTCCAAAACATGCCATAACAAGGTATTAAAGGCATTAAAGCGAAATTGAAATTGTGGCAAAGAAATTAACTTTGCCCTGAATACGAAGTACCACAGTACATCACTGAGTACCACTCTTCATATTTTCAACCATGGTGGTGGCTGCATCGTGTTATGGGTCTGCTTGTCATCGTTAAGGACTGGGGAGTTTTGTAGGATAAATAGAAACGTAGTGGAGATAAGCACAGGTCAAAACCTGGAGGAAAACCTGGTTCAGTTTGCTCTTCCACAAGACACTGGGAGACAAATTCACCTTTCAGCAGGACAATAACTTAAAACACAAGGCCAAATATACACTGGAGTTGCTTACCAAGAAGACAGAGAATGTTCCTGAGTGGCCGAGTTACAGTTTTGACTTGAATCTACTTGAACATCTATTGCAAGACCTGAAAATGGCTGTCTAGCAACGATCAACAACCAAATTGACAGAGCTTGAAGAATAACAATAAATAAATGTGCAAATATTGTCTATTCCAGGTGTCGAAAGTTCTTAGAGACTTACCCAGAAAGACTCACGGCTGTAATTGCTGCCAAAGGTGATTTTGGGTGTGAATACTTAAGTAAATTAAATATTTTTTATTTCATTTTCAATAAATTTGCTAACATTTCTAAAAACATTTGTTTACTTTGTCATTATTAAGTGTTGTGTGTAGATGGCTAATCAAAAACAATATATTTTAGCCATTTGAATTCAGGCTGTAACACAACAAAATGTGGATTAAGTCAAGGGGTATGAATGCTTTCTGAAGGCACAGTATATATATTTATTTTTTGGTCGAGGGCCCTAGAGGTCAAGTGCCCTAAGCAACCTCTTATGCCTGGAGCAAGACCTACACACACAGAAAGGGATGATGAGAAGTAGAGATGGATAGAGGGAATGAGTGAGAGAGAGAGAGAGAGAGAGAGAGAGAGAGAGAGAGGAAGACAAGAGGAGTAGAGAGAGAGAGAGGAAGAGGAGAGGAGTAGAGAGAGAGAGAGAGGAGTAGAGATAGAGAGAGAGAGAGAGAGGAAGAAGAGGGGAGTAGAGAGAGAGAAAGAGAGATAGAGAGAGAGAGAGAGAGAAAGAGGAAGAGGAGAGGAGTAGAGAGAGAGAGAAAAATATAGCAAAAGAGAGTCACATTGAGAAAGGGAGAAAGAGGAGAGGAGAGAGGTAACAAACTGACAGAGAGAGAGAGAGGAAGAGGAGAGGAGAGAGGTAACAAACTGACAGAGAGAGAGAGAGGAAGAGCTTCGATACAAAATAGAAAGATAACATGAGAGAGAGGGAGAGAAAGACAGAGGGTAAATATGGGGATGAGAGAAAGAGAGAGGGAGAGAAAAAGAGAGGGACAGAGGGTAAATGTGGGGATGAGAGAAAGAGAGTAAATATGGGGATGAGAGAAAGAGAGAGGGAGAGAAAGAGAGAGGGACAGAGGGTAAATATGGGGATGAGAGAAAGAGAGAGGGAGAGAAAGAGAGAGGGACAGAGAGTAAATATGGGGATGAGAGAAAGAGAGTAAATATGGGGATGAGAGAAAGAGAGAGGGACAGAGGGTAAATATGGGGATGAGAGAAAGAGAGTAAATATGGGGATGAGAGAAAGAAAGTAAATATGGGGATGAGAGAAAGAGAGTAAATATGGGGATGAGAGAAAGAGAGAGGGAGGTTGAGGAAAAGGCAACACATATAACGCCTGCTCCCGCTCTCCCTCTCTATCGCTCGAGTGCGGCAGACTGCCTATCATTACGCACACCTGTCCCCTTCGTTACACACACCTGTCCCCTTCGTTACGCCAACCTGTCCCCTTCATTACATACCCCTGTCCCCTTCGTTACACACACCTGTCCCCTTCATTACACACACCTGTCCCCTTCATTACACACACCTGTCCCCTTCGTTACACACACCTGTCCCCTTCGTTACATACACCTGTCCCCTTCGTTACATACACCTGTCCCCTTCGTTACACACACCTGTCCCCTTTGTTACGCCCACCTGTCCCCTTTGTTACATACACCTGTCCCCTTCGTAACGCCCACCTGTCCCCTTCGTTACACACACCTGTCCCCTTCGTTACATACACCTGTCCCCTTCGTTACACACACCTGTCCCCTTCGTTACACACACCTGTCCCCTTCGTTACATACACCTGTCCCCTTCGTAACGCCCACCTGTCCCTTTCGTTACACACACCTGTCCCCTTCGTTTCACACACCTGTCCCCTTCGTTACATACACCTGTCCCCTTCGTTACGCACACCTGTCCCCTTCGTTACATACACCTGTCCCCTTCGTTACACACACCTGTCCCCTTCGTTACGCCCACCTGTCCCCTTCATTACATACACCTGTCCCCTTCATTACACACACCTGTCCCCTTCGTTACACACACCTGTCCCCTTTGTTACACACACCTGTCCCCTTTGTTACGCCCACCTGTCCCCTTCGTTACATTCACCTGTCCCCTTTGTTACGCCCACCTGTCCCCTTCGTTACATACACCTGTCCCCTTCGTTACACACACCTGTCCCCTTTGTTACACACACCTGTCCCCTTTGTTACGCCCACCTGTCCCCTTCGTTACATTCACCTGTCCCCTTTGTTACGCCCACCTGTCCCCTTCGTTACATACACCTGTCCCCTTCGTTACACACACCTGTCCCCTTTGTTACATTCACCTGTCCCCTTTGTTACGCCCACCTGTCCCCTTTGTTACATACACCTGTCCCCTTCATTACACACACCTGTCCCCTTCGTTACACACACCTGTCCCCTTCGTTACACACACCTGTCCCCTTCGTTACGCCCACCTGTCCCCTTCGTTACACACACCTGTCCCCTTCGTTTCACACACCTGTCCCCTTCGTTACATACACCTGTCCCCTTCGTTACGCACACCTGTCCCCTTCGTTACATACACCTGTCCCCTTCGTTACACCCACCTGTCCCCTTCGTTACGCCCACCTGTCCCCTTCGTTACACGCACCAGCGCCTCATTTGACCCACCTGAACTCCATCACTATTTGATTGCCTCCCCTTTATCTGTCTGTTCCTCTGTTTGTTCCCTGTGTCAGCATTGATGTTGTTACTTTGTCCCCTGTCCAGACGCTGTTCCTGTCCTGTTTTATGTCCGTTATTCATTCAATGTTCTCCTTGTACCTGCTTCCTGTCTCCGGTGTCAATCCTCACAACACAGGGACAAAGAGAGAGAGTGAGAGATAGAGAGAGGAAGGCAAAGAGAGAGAGAGAGATACAGAGAAGTGAGTGATTGAGGAAGGCAGCACAGTTACAAGAGGAGACTTGACAGTTTTCTCATTTTAATGACTGTGTGTCTCTAAGCCTGTGAGTCTCAGTGTGTGTGTCAGTCTGTGTGAAACCAGGCCCTATTTTAAGCTTCTGCTTCACTTGTGTATGCATTATAGTCGCACTAGTTTGCAAGACTATAGTATGTATTGGTTGAAGCACAATATTAAACTCAATTCTCCCTACCATCATGTCTAAGCCAATATGAGGCCAGTGTCAATGAAAATTGCCAATCAACTTGATTGGAGGTACACAACACATTCCCAGCCTCTCGCCATGCTCTGTCCGGCCATTACCGAGAACAACTATACCGGATTTTTTTTTACAAGGTTGTTAGCATTGGGGTCGTCAATCAATGTTTTCCCCAAACCTAACTCAAATTCTAGACGTCAGATTAAAAGGCTACAGAGTCCATCAGGTGACCGTTAGATCTATTTGGACTGAATACATTTGTAGGTGCAACAGTTTTTTATTTTATTAAATTCACAATTTACCACATTTCAGCCCATTAGAGAACCAACAAAGCGCTACATTTTCGAGCATTTCTGACAATGCTAACATCTTTTCAGTTCTTTTCAAGTTCTGAATCCGGGGTTCAAGAGTTTCAGCTAGCAGCTAGTAGAAGGCTAGCAGCTGTAGCTAGCTAGTAGAAGGCTAGCAGCTGTAGCTAGCTAGTAGAAGGCTAGCAGCTGTAACTAGCTAGTAGAAGGCTAGCAGCTGTAGCTAGCTTGTTAAGGTAAGTATATTTTGCTACGGAATATTTTTCATACGACTGAAGTCATCTGTATCAATGTCTGACCTGGACACTTGCATGTAATCAGAGAACAAACAAATTAGCTTGTGAATGTCCTTTGCTACTATTATGGCCAGTTAGATACACCAAATAGATACACCACTAGCACACACCCGAACAGACAATAGAAAATCCAGAGCAAATTCTATCCCTTACCTTATTCATTAAGCACTTATAGTTGACCGGGGCAGCTCTAGCAGGGCCGAAATTTGACAAACTGTCTTGTTGGAAAGGCGGCATTCTATGACGGTGCCACATTGAAAGTCACTGAGCTCTTCTACTGAAGCCACAAAATCTTTTTGTTCCTCAGTCTTCCCGCTCTTTCATTCAAGCTCTTCAGTAAGGCCCTTCTACTGCCAATGTAAGTCAAGAGAGATTGCATGACTGTGTGCTCGATTTTACACACCTGTCAGCAACGGGTATGGCTGAAATAGCTGAATAGACTAATTTGAAGGGGTGTCAACATACTTATGTACATATAGTGTATCTATAAAAGGGTGCGTAGCCTAACAGTTAGTGTTACCGCCCTGTGATTGGAAGGGTTCATAACCTGGGTTCGCCTGGGATCCCAGCTGTTCATCAAGATCTCGGCTGTTCATCAGGATCTCAGCTGTCCATCAAGACCTCAGCTGTTCATCGAGTACTCAGCTGTTCATCAAGAACTCAGCTGTTCATCAAGACCTCGGCTGTTCATCAAGACCTCAACTGTTCATCAAGATCTCAACTGTTCATCAAGAGCTCAGCTGTTCATCAAGATCTCAGCTGTTCATCAGGACCTCAGCTGTTTATCAAGACCTCAGCTGTTCA
>NC_143050.1:7780000-7787500 GCF_057628025.1 Oncorhynchus mykiss
CATCAGAAACTACTGACAGGGTTGTATAGATGGCTGAATACCATCAGAAACTACTGACAGGGTTGTATAGATGGCTGAATACGATCAGAAACTACTGACAGGGTTGTATAGATGGCTGAATACCATCAGAAACTACTGACAGGGTTGTATAGATGGCTGAATACCATCAGAAACTACTGACAGGGTTGTATAGATGGCTGAATACCATCAGAAACTACTGACAGGGTTGTATAGATGGCTGAATACGATCAGAAACTACTGACAGGGTTGTATAGATGGCTGAATACCATCAGAAACTACTGACAGGGTTGTATAGATGGCTGAATACCATCAGAAACTACTGACAGGGTTGTATAGATGGCTGAATACCATCAGAAACTACTGACAGGGTTGTATAGATGGCTGAATACCATCAGAAACTACTGACAGGGTTGTATAGATGGCTGAATACGATCAGAAACTACTGACAGGGTTACATAGACGGCTGAATTTGATGGCCATCATTGTTTTATTAGTCATCCTCAGAGATCCTAATTGAAAACGTCACAGAGAAGCAATTTCCAGTTTTGCACATGACTGAACAGTCGAAAGACATTACATCATAAAATGACACTAAAACTGTGTAGGCCATAACTAAATACTTAATAATAACAACTAAAATGTTAAAAGTGGCAGAGTTGCCCTTTAACCTTGAACGTATCTTACCAGTCAGAATGAATGCCTACATTTAGTAGCTAAATGACTGAATCATGCTACATACATTTGTGCTGTTCTATAAATACATTTCACTGTAAGTATTCGATGCGTTACAGTGGCCATGTGAAAATATATTGTAATAGAAATAAACTATATCTCTAGGCAGCTAAGCTCTACCCCTTCCTCACAGTTATTCTAACCCCTCTCCTCTCCTCACCTCTCCCCTCTCTCACCTCTCTCCGCTCTCTCCCCTAACCCCTCCCCTCTCTCACCACTCCCTCTCTCTCCTCTCCTCTCCTCTCTCCCCTCGCACCTCACCTCTCCCCTCCCTAACCACTCCTCTCTCTCCTCTCCCTCTCCTCTCCTCTCCTCTCCTCTCCTCTCCTCTCCTCTCCTCTCCTCTCCTCTCCTCTCCTCTCCCTCCCCCTCCCCACTCTCACCTCTCTCCTCTCCTCTCCCTCCCCCTCCCTCTCTCCCCTGTCTCACCTCTCTCCTCTCCTCTCCCTCCCCCTCCCTCTCTCCCCTGTCTCACCTCTCTCACCTCTCCTCTCCCTCCCCCTCCCCTCTCTCCCCTGCCCTTTCCTCTCCCTCTCATCTCCTCCCCTCTCCTCTCTCCCCTCTCTCCTCTCCTCCCCTCTCTCACCTATCTCCTCTCCCTCCCCCTCCCCTCTCTCCCCTTTCCTTTCCTCTCCTCCCTTCTCCTCTCCCCTCCCCTCTCATCTCCTCCCCTCTCTCCTCTCCTCTCCTCTCCTCTCCCTCCCCCTCCCCTCTCTCCCCTTTCCTTTCCTCTCCTCCCTTCTCCTCTCCCCTCCCCTCTCATCTCCTCCCCTCTCTCCTCTCCTCTCCTCTCCTCTCCCTCCCCCTCCCCTCTCTCCCCTTTCCTTTCCTCTCCTCCCTTCTCCTCTCCCCTCCCCTCTCATCTCCTCCCCTCTCTCCTCTCCTCTCCTCTCCCTCCCCCTCCCCTCTCTCCCCTTTCCTTTCCTCTCCTCCCTTCTCCTCTCCCCTCCCCTCCCCTCTCATCTCCTCCCCTCTCTCCTCTCCTCTCCCTCCCCCTCTCTCCCCTGCCCTTTCCTTTCCTATCCTCCCTTCTCCTCTCCCCTCTCCTCTCCTCCCCTCTCTCCTCTCTCCTCTCCCCTCCCCTCTCTCCTCTCCCCTCTCTTCTCTCCCCTCTCATCTCTTGTCCCTCTCCTGTCGTCTCCTCTCCTCTCACCTTCCCTTCCCTCCCCTCTCATTTCCTCCCCTCTCCCCTCTCTCCTCTCTCCCCACCTCTCCAGGTGTATGAGCATGTTGATGGCAGTAAGAGTCTGAAGTTGGGGGACTTTGGTCTGGCCACCGTAGTAGATGGACCCCTCTACACTGTCTGTGGAACACCCACATATGTAGCACCAGAGATCATCGCAGAGACAGGGTACGTGCAACGTGTGTGCAACGTGTGTGTGTGTGTGTGTGCGTGTGTGCGTGTGTGCGTGTGTGCGTGTGTGTGTGTGTGTGTGTGTGTGTGTGTGTTTGTATACAGTATATCTCCTGATCTTCCCTCTCTCTCACTTTTTCCTTCCTCTCTTTTCTACATCTCTCTCTCTCTCTCTCTCTCTCTCTCTCTCACTCTCTCTCTCACACTCACTCACACTCACTCACACTCTCTCTCACACACCAAAACTCAGAGACCAGGCAAGGAGGGCATTAAGCCGTACACTGGGCTTTACGGAAGAGTGGCCAGAAAAATCAATTGCTTAAAGAATTATTTTATAGAAACACGTTTGGTGGTCGCCAAATGCTATGTGGGGAGCTCCCCAAACATATGGAAGAAGGTACTCTGGTCAAATGAGACAAAAATTTTGCTTTTTGGCCATCAAGGAAAATGCTATGTCTGGTGCAAACCCAACACCTCTCATCACTCCGAGAACACCATCCCCAACAGTTAAGCATGGTGGTGGCAGCATCATGCTGTGGGGATGTTTTTCATCGGCAGGGACTGGGAAACTGGTCAGAATAGAATGAATGAATGAAAATACAGGGAAATTCTTGAGGGAGACCTATTTCAGGATTCCGGAGATTTAAGACTGGGACGGAGGTTCACCTTCCAGCAGGACAATGACCTTAAGCGTACTGCTAAAGCAACACTCGAGTGTTTAAGGGGAAACATTTAATTGTCTTGGAATGGCCTAGTCAAAGCCCAGACCTCAATCCAATTGAGAATCTGTGGTATGACTAAAAGATTGCTGTACACCAGCGGAACCCATCAAGGGGGGTGAATACTTTCACAAGCCACTCTATACAGTGTTGTAATAATGTGTAAATAGTTAAATTACAAAGGGGGAAATAAATAAACATAAATATAGGTTGTATTTACAATGGTGTTTGTTCTTGACTGGTTGCCCTTTTCTTGTGGCAACAGGTCACAAATCTTGCTTCTGTGATGGCACACTGTGGTATTTCACCCAGCAATTATTTGTGGATCTGTGTAACCTGAGGGAAATATGTGTCTCTCATGTGGTCATTATTCCATTTCTGTTAGTCACATGTCTGTGGAACCTGTTCAGTTTATGTCTCAGTTGTTGAATCTTGTTACGTTCTTACAAAGTTTGCTGAAAATAAACGCAGTTGACAGTGAGAGGACGTATCTGTTTTGCTGAGTTTATATATATGTGGCTATATTACCGTTTGTCACCGTTCGTATATATATGTGGCTATATTACCGTTTGTCATATCACAAAACTGACTATAAACAGCACGTGTGGCTGTGAGTGGAGACCAGAGGGAGAACCTTGTTCTTTGTGGATCTGTGTAATCTGAGGGAAATATGTGTCTCTAATATGGTCATACATTGGGCAGGAGATTAGGAAGTGCAGCTCAGTTTCCACCTAATTTTGTGGGCAGTGTGCACATAGCCTGTCTTCTCTTGAAAGCCATGTCTGCCTACGGCGGCCTTTCTCAATAACAAGGCTATGCCCACTGAGTCTGTACATAGTCTCTCTCTTTCTCTCTCTCTCTCTCTCTCTCTCTCTCTCTCGCTCTCTCTCTCTCTCTCTCTCTCTGACCTGTGTATTCTCTCTCTCTGTGTATTCCAGGTATGGCATTAAGGTAGATATCTGGGCAGCAGGAGTTATAAACTACATCTTGCTGTGTGGCTTCCCTCCCTTCCGAGGGTAAGAAGCACTGACACCCCAACTGAAAAAAACATACATGTTCTTGTTTACTACGCAATTCAGCTCTGATCTAATATGACATGAAACTAAGCTAGGGGTTCTACATGTTGATGAATACATGTTGGGAGTGTTCTTAGTGCCATACCTCCCTCTTGTGGTTGGAAGGAGTATTACTGAATCTCTGAGACAAGACACAGGCATCCTTCAAATAAAACACACTTTTTGTGTCCTAAATTAAGATTGAAATCATGACCACAGCATGCATAGAGAACCTAGTCCACATAACATGTTTAGCTTTAAAAATATATTTGTGTGTGTGTGTGTGTGTGTGTGTGTGTGTGTGTGTGTGTGTGTGTGTGTGTGTGTGTGTGTGTGTGTGTGTGTGTGTGTGTGTGTGTGTGTGTGTGTGTGTGTGTGTATGTATATATATATATATATATAGTAGCAGTGATGACCAGGAAGTGTTATTTGACCAGATCCTGATGGGACAGCTGGAGTTCCCTCTCCCCTACTGGGACAATGTGTCGGAGACTGCCAAGGTTACACACACACACACACACACACACACACACGTACACACACACACGCACACTCACACACACACACACACGCACACACACACACACACACACACACACACACACACACACACACACACACACACACAGACACACACACACACACACACACACACACACACACACACACACACACACACACACACACACACACACACACACACACACACACACACACACAGTAGATATATTGAGAGTGTAACCCTTCTGTGTTGTGTTTAGGAGCTGATCAGGTCCATGTTGGAGGTGGAGGTGGATCAGAGATACACAGCAGAACAGGTTCTGGACCACCCATGGATCCATGTGAGTAGTTCTCCTCTCCTCCTGTAACCCTGGGTCAGTGTGAGTAGTTCTCCTCTACTCCTATAAACCTGGGTCAATGTGAGTAGTTCTCCTCTACTCCTATAACCCTGGGTCAGTGTGAGTAGTTCTCCTCTCCTCCTATAACCCTGGGTCAATGTGAGTAGTTCTCCTCTCCTCTCCTCTCCTCCTATCACCCTGGTTCAGTGTGAGTAGTTCTCCTCTCCTCTACTCCTATAACCCTGGGTCAATGTGAGTAGTTCTCCTCTCCTCTCCTCCTATAACCCTGGGTCAGTGTGTGTAGTTGTCTTCTCCTCTCCTCCTATAACCCTGGGTCAGTGTGAGTAGTTCTGCTCTCCTCTCCTCCTACAACCCTGGGTCAATGTGAGTAGTTCTCCTCTCCTCTCCTCCTATCACCCTGGGTCAATGTGAGTAGTTCTCCTCTACTCCTATAACCTGGGTCAGTGTGAGTAGTTCTCCCCTCCTCTCCTCCTATAACCCTGGGTCAGTGTGAGTAGTTATCCCCTCCTCTCCTCCTATAACCCTGGGTCAGTGTGAGTAGTTCTCCTCTCCTCTCCTCCTATAACCCTGGGTCAGTGTGAGTAGTTCTCCCCTCCTCTGCTCCTATAACCCTGGGTCAGTGTGAGTAGTTCTCCTCTCCTCCTATAACCCTGGGTCAGTGTGAGTAGTTCTCCCCTCCTCTCCTCCTATAACCCTGGTTCAGTGTGAGTAGTTCTCCTCTCCTCCTATCACTCTGGTTCAGTGTGAGTAAGTTATCCTCTCCTCCTATCACCCTGGTTCAGTGTGAGTAGTTCTCCTCTCCTCTCCCCCTATCACCCTGGTTCAGTGTGAGTAGTTCTCCTCTCCTCTCCTCCTATCACCCTGGGTCAGTGTGAGTAGTTCTCTTCTCCTCTCCTCCTATCACCCTGATTCAGTGTGAGTAGTTCTCCTCTCCTCTCCTCCTATCACCCTGGTTCAGTGTCAGTAGTTCTCCTCTCCTCCTATAACCCTGGTTCAGTGTGAGTAGTTCTCCTCTCCTCATATCACCCTGGTTCAGTGTGAGTAAGTTCTCCTCTCCTCCTATCACCCTGGTTCAGTGTGAGTAGTTCTCCTCTCCTCTCCTCCTATCACCCTGGTTCAGTGTGAGTAGTTCTCCTCTCCTCCTATCACCCTGGTTCAGTGTGAGTAGTTCTCCTCTCCTCCTATAACCCTGGTTCAGTGTGAGTAGTTCTCCTCTCCTCCTATCACCCTGGTTCAGTGTGAGTAAGTTCTCCTCTCCTCCTATCACCCTGGGTCAGTGTGAGTAGTTCTCCTCTCCTCTCCTCCTATCACCCTGGTTCAGTGTGAGTAGTTATCCTCTCCTCCTATCACCCTGGTTCAGTGTGAGTAGTTCTCCTCTCCTCCTATAACCCTGGTTCAGTGTGAGTAGTTCTCCTCTCCTCCTATCACCCTGGTTCAGTGTGAGTAAGTTCTCCTCTCCTCTCCTCCTATCACCCTGGTTCAGTGTGAGTAGTTCTCCTCTCCTCCTATAACCCTGGTTCAGTGTGAGTAGTTCTCCTCTCCTCCTATCACCCTGGTTCAGTGTGAGTAGTTCTCCTCTCCTCCTATCACCCTGGTTCAGTGTGAGTAGTTCTCCTCTCCTCTCCTCCTATCACCCTGGTTCAGTGTGAGTAGTTCTCCTCTCCTATACATACTGTACCTGTGTTTCACCATCCTGGCCCAGGGGACCCCCAGAGGTCAACACTTTAGGTTTTGCCTTAGTAAATAACATAGAACATCACAGGCTAACTTTCCTCTTTGTTCTCAGTGTCTTCTCTCAAATATACTGTCTTCTACATCTACAGAACAGTAGACCTGCACTGACTCTCATATATACTGTCTTCTACATCTACAGAACTGTAGACCTGCACTGACTCTCATATATACTGTCTTCTACATCTACAGAACAATAGACCTGCACTGACTCTCATATAGAGTAGACCTGCACTGACTCTCATATATACTGTCTTCTACATCTACAGAACTGTAGACCTGCACTGACTCTCATATATACTGTCTTCTACATCTACAGAACAATAGACCTGCACTGACTCTCATATAGAGTAGACCTGCACTGACTCTCATATATACTGTCTTCTACATCTACAGAACTGTAGACCTGCACTGACTCTCATATATACTGTCTTCTACATCTACAGAACTGTAGACCTGCACTGACTCTCATATATACTGTCTTTTACATCTACAGAACAATAGACCTGCAATGACTCTCATATAGAGTAGACCTGCACTGACTCTCATATATACTGATTTGATTTGATTTGATTTGATTTCTTCTACATCTACAGAACAGTAGACCTGCACTGACTCTCATGTATACTGTCTTCTACATCTACAGAACAGTTGACCTGCACTGACTCTCATATATACTGTCTTCTACGGATACAGCTTGAAGTGAATTCTCCTGCTAAACCAGACCTTCACTTTTCATCTCCTCTCATTCCGTCTCTCCTCTTCCTCCTACTCCTCCCGTTCCTTCTCTCCCCTCCTCTCCATTCCTCTCCTCCCCTCATTCCTTCTCTCCTCTCCTCCTCCTCTCATTCCTTCTCTCCTCTCCTCCTCCTCCCATTCCTTCTCTCCTCCTCCTCCTCCTCCTCCTCCCATTCCTTGTCTCCTCCTCCTCCTCCTCCTCCCATTCCTTCTCTCCTTTTCCTCCTCCTCCTCCCATTCCTTCTCTCCTCTCCTCCTCCTCCTCCCATTCCTTCTCTCCTCTTCCTCCT
>NC_143050.1:7790000-7807500 GCF_057628025.1 Oncorhynchus mykiss
TCCCCTCCCCTCCCCTCCTCTACTCCCCTCCCCTCCCCTCCCCTCCCCTCCCCTCCCCTCCCCTCCCCTCCCTTCCTCTCCTCTCCTGCTCTACTCCCCTCCCCTCCTCTCCTCTCCTGCTCTACTCCCCTCCCCTCCTCTCCTCTACGTATGCTCCTCCACTAACCCGCAGTCTTTAGCATGAGCAGCATCTCTGATGAGCAGCATCTCTGATGAGCAGCATCTCTGATGAGCAGCATCTCTGATGAGCAGCATCTCTGATTGGTTCTCCTGTGTCTTCTCTACCTCAGGCCACCGCTCTTGATAAGGAGGGGCAGGTTCTCAGACGAAGATGCAACCAGGATGTGAGCTCACGGCCGTTGCCGTTGACAACAACAACAACAACAACAACAACAATGGAAAAACCGGCTAGCTGCCTCCCCAGCCTGACCCTCGCCTCCCTCTTTCTGACCTTTATCCTCGGCTCCGTCCCTAACCCTGACCCCTCCACCAGCCACACCCCGGCGTTGGACGATGAGGATATCTCTCTTAGCTCAGCTGGGACTGTTCGTTCTCCTTTTAGAGGTAGGGAGAGGGGCAATATGTTCTCCTAACTCCCCCTTTTAGAGGTACGGAGAGGGGCAATATGTTCTCCTAACTCCCCCTTTTAGAGGTAGGGGAGTGGTCTTTCCTCCTCTGCTGGGACTGTTCCTTTAGAGGTAGGGGAGGAAAGTAGAGGAGATAGGGGAGTGGTCTCTCTCTCCTCAGCTGGGACTGTTCCTTTAGAGGTAGGGGATGGAAAGTAAAGGAGATAGGGGGGTGGTCTATGCTCCTCCCCCCCCCCCCCCCCTCCCCCATCTCCCCCTTCTAGAACAGAACAGGGGAGGGGGGTGAAGAAGGACAGGGAATAGGGGAGAGATAGAGAGACTGGGGACAGGGGATAGATAGAGAGACTGGGGACAGGGGAGAGATAGAGAGACTGGGGACAGGGGAGAGATAGAGAGACTGGGGACAGGGGAGAGATAGAGAGACTGGGGACAGGGGAGAGATAGAGAGACTGGGGACAGGGGAGAGATAGAGCGACTGGGGACAGGGGAGAGATAGAGAGACTGGGGACAGGGGAGAGATAGAGAGACTGGGGACAGGGGAGAGATAGAGAGACTGGGGACAGGGGAGAGACAGAGAGACTGGGGACAGGGAAGAGATAGAGAGACTGGGGACAGGGGAGAGATAGAGAGACTGGGGACAGGGGAGAGATAGAGAGACTGGGGCCAGGGGAGAGATAGAGAGACTGGGGACAGGGGAGAGATAGAGAGACTGGGGACAGGGGAGAGATAGAGAGACTGGGGACAGGGGAGAGATAGAGCGACTGGGGACAGGGGAGAGATAGAGAGACTGGGGACAGGGGAGAGATAGAGAGACTGGGGACAGGGGATAGATAGAGAGACTGGGGACAGGGGAGAGATAGAGAGACTGGGGACAGGGGAGAGATAGAGAGACTGGGGACAGGGGAGAGATAGAGAGACTGGGGACAGGGGAGAGATAGAGAGACTGGGGACAGGGGAGAGATAGAGAGACTGGGGACAGGGGAGAGATAGAGAGACTGGGGACAGGGGAGAGATAGAGAGACTGGGGACAGGGGAGAGATAGAGAGACTGGGGACAGGGGAGAGATAGAGAGACTGGGGACAGGGGAGAGATAGAGAGACTGGGGACAGGGGAGAGATAGAGAGACTGGGGACAGGGGAGAGATAGAGAGACTGGGGACAGGGGAGAGATAGAGAGACTGGGGACAAGGGAGAGATAGAGAGACTGGGGACAGGGGAGAGATAGAGAGACTGGGGACAGGGGAGAGATAGAGAGACTGGGGACAGGGGAGAGATAGAGAGACTGGGGACAAGGGAGAGATAGAGAGACTGGGGACAGGGGAGAGATAGAGAGACTGGGGACAGGGGAGAGATAGAGAGACTGGGGACAGGGGAGAGATAGAGAGACTGGGGACAGGGGAGAGATAGAGCGACTGGGGACAGGGGAGAGATAGAGAGACTGGGGACAGGGGAGAGATAGAGAGACTGGGGACAGGGGAGAGATAGAGCGACTGGGGACAGGGGAGAGATAGAGAGACTGGGGACAGGGGAGAGATAGAGAGACTGGGGACAGGGGAGAGATAGAGAGACTGGGGACAGGGGAGAGATAGAGAGACTGGGGACAGGGGAGAGATAGAGAGACTGGGGACAGGGGAGAGATAGAGAGACTGGGGACAGGGGAGAGATAGAGAGACTGGGGACAGGGGAGAGATAGAGAGACTGGGGACAGGGGATAGATAGAGAGACTGGGGACAGGGGAGAGATAGAGAGACTGGGGACAGGGGAGAGATAGAGAGACTGGGGACAGGGGAGAGATAGAGAGACTGGGGACAGGGGAGAGATAGAGAGACTGGGGACAGGGGAGAGATAGAGAGACTGGGGACAGGGGAGAGATAGAGAGACTGGGGACAGGGGAGAGATAGAGAGACTGGGGACAGGGGAGAGATAGAGAGACTGGGGACAGGGGAGAGATAGAGAGACTGGGGACAGGGGAGAGATAGAGAGACTGGGGACAGGGGAGAGATAGAGAGACTGGGGACAGGGGAGAGATAGAGAGACTGGGGACAGGGGAGAGATAGAGAGACTGGGGACAAGGGAGAGATAGAGAGACTGGGGACAGGGGAGAGATAGAGAGACTGGGGACAGGGGAGAGATAGAGAGACTGGGGACAGGGGAGAGATAGAGAGACTGGGGACAAGGGAGAGATAGAGAGACTGGGGACAGGGGAGAGATAGAGAGACTGGGGACAGGGGAGAGATAGAGAGACTGGGGACAGGGGAGAGATAGAGAGACTGGGGACAGGGGAGAGATAGAGCGACTGGGGACAGGGGAGAGATAGAGAGACTGGGGACAGGGGAGAGATAGAGAGACTGGGGACAGGGGAGAGAGAGAGACTGGGGACAGGGGAGAGATAGAGAGACTGGGGACAGGGGAGAGATAGAGAGACTGGGGACAAGGGAGAGATAGAGAGACTGGGGACAGGGGAGAGATAGAGAGACTGGGGACAGGGGAGAGATAGAGAGACTGGGGACAGGGGAGAGATAGAGAGACTGGGGACAGGGGAGAGATAGAGAGACTGGGGACAGGGGAGAGATAGAGAGACTGGGGACAGGGGAGAGATAGAGAGACTGGGGACAGGGGAGAGATAGAGAGACTGGGGACAGGGGAGAGATAGAGAGACTGGGGACAGGGGAGAGATAGAGAGACTGGGGACAGGGGAGAGATAGAGAGACTGGGGACAGGGGAGAGATAGAGAGACTGGGGACAGGGGAGAGATAGAGAGACTGGGGACAGGGGAGAGATAGAGAGACTGGGGACAGGGGAGAGATAGAGAGACTGGGGACAGGGGAGAGATAGAGAGACTGGGGACAGGTCAGTGGCCGATGGTCAAGAAAAAGGAGAAGAGGTGAAGAAGAAGAAGAAGAAGAAGAAGACATACAGGACTTTTCCAAACGTCTTCTCATGGAACAGAACACACGTTGGAGAGCTGTAGATCTGAAGAGGGTCGACATGCTAGTTAACCCTTTGTGAGGATCAGAGTTCTACGTAGTAGCAAGGACTGTGTCTCCTCTAGATACAGTCTGGGTCAACCTGTACCAGCAGCCACCTATGGGACACCTTTTAATGCAACACTCCATGTTTGTATTTGTCTTTTACCTTTATTCATTTTTTCCACCGAGGTTTGAAGAAAAATGATGTCGTATGGTGGTTAACGTTTCAGAAGAACTTGTTTTGGAAACAGAAAAGAAATAGAGAAATAGAGAAAAATGTGTACGTATATTTAGCTACAGTTAGTTTTTCTGGATGGATCAAGCACTTCCTTGATGAACTGAACTGTCTGATCTCTCTCAAAGCAGCTACAAGAAAGAGACGAACAGAAAGCGAGAGAAGGTGGTCGATACTTAACTCCATACTCTTCCTCTTCTTCCTCACCCTACTCTCTCCAGAACAGTGATGTCTTTCTGTAGTGTTTGGCTACTAGCTATACTTCAGTACACATGAACAATTTACAGACCATAACTCACCTTCATGCTAGTTACATCTGGACTCCACTTTCAGGTCCAGTAGACAGGGGTTTATTATGGCTAAGAGAAGACCAGGGGTCTGTTCAGTAGACAGGGGTTTATTATGGCTAAGAGAAGACCAGGGGTCTGTTCAGTAGACAGGGGTTTATTATGGCTAAGAGAAGACCAGGGGTCTGTTCAGTAGACAGTGGTTTATTATGGTTAAGAGAAGACCAGGGGTCTGTTCAGTAGACACAAAACGTTTCTAAATCTAGTAGGAACCAAACTAACTTGGTTAATTAGAAAGTTAATTAACGTTTTCCTTATTTGACGCTTTTCTGAACGTGGCTCAACCCCCGAGGTACTCTCTCTGTCCGTTGACACACAGTGTTGCAGGTAGAAATAACAAAACATAGATCACATTTCACAAGGAAAACAGAGAACAATGTATTTTCTATCGATGTAATATCTACATCTGCAACCCTATTCACTGTTTTCTCCATGTAGCCAGAGGAGCACAGTGAGAGAAGTCTCAAAATGGCACCCGTAGGGTTCTGGTCAGACGTTGTGGACTATATTGAATAAGGTGCCATCTTGGACTTATATCCGGACTAACTAACTCTTGTAACAGAACATGTTTTGGTGACAGGGTCTTGTTTGTACTCTATGTAAATAGTATAATTTAATTTATTTTAATAGTTCACAATATATTTCTTTATCTACATCTAAAAAACAACATAACAATACGAGTCAGTGTACATTCATATCGAATAAACAGACAGTCGGCGTGGATCAACTTCCTGTCACACGACTCGGGGAATGACGACAACTTCCTCTTCACGGTGTCTTCAGGGTACTGTAGTCACAGAGTTTCTAAACTCGCGAGACTTATGGGAGCGTTTGCGAAGCAGATTCGGCGGACCTGACCGAGGTTAAGAGAAGTTGAGAATGATTCCTTTCAGTTGTCAATCTATTTTTAAAAAGGCAAAAACCTAGATTAAAACCTAAACCTAGATTTAAATCTAAACCTAGAGTTAAACCTAAACCTAGATTTAAACCTAAACCTAGATTTAAACCTAAACCTAGATTTAAACCTAAACCTAGAGTTAAACCTAAACCTAGATTTAAACCTAAACCTAGAGTTAAACCTAAACCTAGATTTAAACCTAAACCTAGAGTTAAACCTAAACCTAGATTTAAACCTAAATCTAGAGTTAAACCTAAACCTAGATTTAAACCTAAACCTAGATTTAAACCTAAACCTAGATTTAAACCTAAACCTAGAGTTAAACCTAAACCTAGATTTAAACCTAAACCTAGAGTTAAACCTAAACCTAGATTTAAACCTAAACCTAGAGTTAAACCTAAACCTAGATTTAAACCTAAATCTAGAGTTAAACCTAAACCTAGATTTAAACCTAAACCTAGATTTAAACCTAAACCTAGATTTAAACCTAAACCTAGATTTAAACCTAAACCTAGATTTAAACCTAAACCTAGAGTTAAACCTAAACCTAGATTTAAACCGATGTTCTGAGTAGCTGACCATGTTATTACTACAACCCCGTTAAACGTGTCACACTGACACCTTCTCATTTTCCTCAACAAACAAAAACAAAACAAAAAAACAGCTTGATATCGAAGGAGTCGATGACCGTTAGACCCCGATGACGTGTTTCTGTGCATGAGTTTACGCGAGCCAACGTCGTCATGACATCGCCGTGATCGGGGAGGGGTGGGGGGGGGGGGGGGGGGTGGGGGGTTCTATTGGAGAAGTTGTTTCTACATATATCTTCACACCTAACCATCTGTGCTGTAGTATTTAACCAGTCATCACAGTAGCTGTCTGGGAAACGCGAGGCGTTCAGTTCAACTCCTCTCCCCAGTGTATTAGAATCAGTTGTATGCGATACCTATACCTCTGTTCAACTAATAAATTCAATACTGTTGGCCTGCGTGTGGGATTTTATTTAATGTACTCTAGTATATACTCCATAAAACATATACATAAAACTCCAGTTCACACTTCATGCAGCTTTGTCTTACGACAACCTACTGTCATGTAAACAATGACAAGAAACTGTCATGTAACAATGACAAGAAACTCTCATGTAACAATGACAAGAAACTGTCATGTAACAATGACAAGAAACTCTCATGTAACACTGATGTCACAATGTCAGATGAAAAAGAAAGACATTACTTACTTTCAGAGGAGCAGCGTAGCACACACCATTGAGGCCCACAAACAAAGCTGTGGATAGTTCCCTTGAAGCCAGAGCATGAAGAAAGAACAAATACAAATGCCGAAACCTGGGATCAAACCAGTGACCTTTAGATCTTCAGTCTAACGCTCTCCCAACTGAGCTATTTCGGCAATTCACTAATGCTATTAATGCTCCATATACTCTAAATGAAATCAGAAATGAATAGTGTATGTTATGGGTTCCTCTTATGAGTTCCATTACGGGTTCCATTACGGGTTCCTCT
The DNA here is from genome assembly GCF_057628025.1 of Oncorhynchus mykiss. Classification (NCBI taxonomy): domain Eukaryota; kingdom Metazoa; phylum Chordata; class Actinopteri; order Salmoniformes; family Salmonidae; genus Oncorhynchus; species Oncorhynchus mykiss. The sequence goes on from NC_143050.1 coordinate 7,796,559, forward strand.
TATGGGTTCCTCGTATGGGTTCCTCTTATGAGTTCCATTATGGGTTCCTCTTATGGGTTCCATTATGGGTTCCTCTTATGGGTTCCATTATGGGTAAATGTATTTATATAAGTATAAGTCCTATATAAATATAAATGTATGCAAAAAAACCCCCAGAAATACCAGATTTACATAAGTATTCAGACCCTTTGCTATGAGATTCAATATTGAACTCAGGTGCATCCTGTTTCCATTGATCATCCTTGAGATGTTTCTACAACTTAATTGGAGTCCACCTGTGGTCAATTCAATTGATTGGACATGATTTGGAAAGGCACACACCTGTCTATATAAGGTCCCACAGTTGCAAGCGCATATCAGTGCAAAAACCAAGTCACAAAGTCAAAGGAATTGTCCATAGAGCTACGAGACAGGACTGTGATGAGGAACAGATCTGGGGAAGAGTACCAAAAAAATGTCTGCAGGATTGAAGGTCCCATGAATTGAAGGTCCCTTCCTGAATGGAAGAAGTTTGGAGCCACCAAGACTCTTCCTAGAGCTGGGCGCCCGGCCAAACTGAGCAATCATGGGAGAAGGGCATTGGTCAGGGAGGTGACCAAGAACCCGATGGTCACTCTGACAGCGCTCCAGAGTTCTACTGTGGAGATGGGCGAACTTTCCAGAAGGAGAATTACCTCTGCAGCACTCCACCAATCAGGCCTTTATGGCATTCTGAAGCTGAGCTGCAGCCTTCATTATTGGAGGAGATAAACAATGCTATTCTGTCCTTATTAATAAACAGGTAGGCCCACCTCTTATGTTTTAAATAGGAAGAACATAACATAATATCGGGGACACCAGGGCTGGTTTTCATAGCTGATTTTGATCATGTACGACTGGAGTTTATATATAAATGCCTAGAATATTTCAATTTTGGGGAATCTCTTATAAAATGGGTTAAAGTTATGTATAGTAACCCTAGGTGTAAAATAGTAAGTAATGGCTGCATCTCATAAAGTTTTAAACTGTCAAGAGGAGTAAAACAAGGTTGTCCACTATCACCATATCTATTTATTATGGCCATTAAAATGTTAGCTATTAAAATCAGATCCAACACTACTATCAAGAGGAGTAAAACAAGGTTGTCCACTATCGGCATATCTATTTATTATGGCCATTAAAATGTTAGCTATTAAAATCAGATCCAACACTACTATCAAGAGGAGTAAAACAAGGTTGTCCACTATCGGCATATCTATTTATTATGGCCATTAAAATGTTAGCTGTTAAGATCAACCAATAATATTAAGGGATTAGAAATCCGTGGCTTAAAAACTAAGGTGTCATTGTACACTGATGATTCATGTTATCTTTTAAAACCACAATTAGAATATATCCACGACCTCATAGGAGGATCTATATACTTTTGCTATCCTCTCTGAATTAAAACCAAATTATGATAAGTGTACTACTAATATACTATGTAAAATATTTACTATGTATATTACGTATTGGATCACACATTTTACGTATTGGATTTTACATTACCGTGTAGTTTACCAACTAAATGGTCTGACGGAGATGTGGACATACTCGGTATACAAATCCCAAAAGAAAGAAATGATCTCACTCCATACCATTTTTATAGAACGTTAGCAACAATAGATAAGATCTTGCTACCATAGAAAGGAGAATACCTGTCTAATTGTGGAAAACTCACCCTGATTAACTCCTTAGTCATATCACAGTTTACCTATTTGCTTATGGTTTTGCTTACACCTAGTGACCTGCTTTTTAAATTATATGAACAAAAAATATTCAATTTTATTTGGAACGGCAAGCCAGACAAAATTAAAAGGGCCTATTTATATATTTGAATTCGGAGGGCAGAAATTATTAAATATTAAAGCATAATGATGCATCAGTCGTACAAAAGTTATACTTAAATCCAAACTGGTTCACTAGTAAATTGGTAGGAATGTCTCAACCTATATTCAGGAAGGGCCTTTTCCCCTTTATTCAGATTACACCTGCTCACTTTCGGTTGTTTAAAAAGGAAATAATCTCCAAAATATCGTTATTTTTTAAACAACCCTTTATAAATTGGTTGCAATTTCAGATTAATCCACCTGAAACGACAGAACAAGTAATACAACACATATTGTAGTTAAACTCAAATATACTAATTGATTAAAAAAATGTATTTTTCGAAGAAATTTTTAGAAAAGGTATAATTTTAGTGAATGATATCATAGATAGGACTAGTGGAGTTGTCACACATGCAGCTAACACAGACATATGGAAATGTCTGCTCTACCCAAAATTACAACCAACTAATTGCAGCAGTACCACAAAAAATGGAAGAGGCAAGTAGAAGGGAAAAAAGGAAGGAACTTGTATGTCGGCCCTGTATTAAAGACCATAAATGGTTAAAGAAAAGTGGGATAAATAAAAACATATACCAATTTAATTTAAGGACCAAAAAACTGACAGCTGTGCCATATAAATTGCAAAATAGTTGGGAAAAGATGGTTTATGAATTGATACCCAAAACAACGGCGGATTCAAAACTTAGAATTTTTCTATTTAAATTACTATACAAAATTCTTGCAACCAACAGAATGTTATAATATGGGGGATACAGTCTTCCCAGCTCTGCAGATTTTGGTGTGAGGAGGCAGAGTCATTAGATCATTTATTTTGGTATTGTCCATATGTAGCTCGTTTTTGGTCACAGGTCCAGGAATGGCTGAAGAATTGCAATATTTGCCTAGAGCTAACGCTGCAGATTGCAATACTGGGTGATTCGAAAAGCCATAGTCAATCAATCAATAATAGAATAATTATTTTAGCAACAATGTTTATTTTAATTTACAATCCGTAGAAGCTATGAGAATAGAAAGGTTCAGTACTTTTGTGAAGCATCACTGCACAGTTGAAAAATATAGGGCATATGGAAATCCAAAATGGATGATGTTGAGAGATACATGGGAGGGGTTGAATGGAGCTGAAGGGTGGGGCTAATAACAAGATAACCAATGTAAAACATACGGGGTCTGTAAAATGTATATAGGTTCAGAAATGTTGTGAAATAGCACAGCTACAAATATAAATCAAACTGAATGGACATCAGAAATAGAGGAAGGACTAAAAACAAACAAAATAGAACTATTGTAAAATGTGTATAAGATGTATAAACTGAAGGTAGAAGTGTTTATTAGTTTACTCCAATTGGGGGAAGGGTGGCAGGGTTTGCAGGGGATTAATAACGTTTTTTTCATTAAAAAGTATGTACGTCTATATAGGTATGTGTATGTATATATGTGTATATGTATGCATATGTGTATGTATATGTATATATTTACCCCAAAAATATGTGGGGGATTGGAAGTGATGCAGACAATTACATTGATGGAAGCAATATTAAACTGATTCACCCCTTTAAAAAATTATAAAAAGTTAGAACATAATCCCAGAGTGGCAACGTTTACTACCTAAAAAACTGGAATCATCTGGTCACCACCAGTGTTGTGAATACAGTGAGGTCGTTGACACAACAAACAATGGGACGTCTTTTCACGCTGAGAGTTATTTGTCAAAGGTCCTCGGTGGCTCTGTGTAAACTATGCGATTATATTGGAGACAGGTTTATATCAGTGAATGGCATCTAATTACTGTATCTCTAAGTGGCAGCCATTTTGTTATTGTATCTCTAAGTGGCAGCCATTTTGTTATTGTATCTCTAAGTGGCAGCCATTTTGTTATTGTATCTCTAAGTAGCAGCCATTTTGTTATTGTATCTCTAAGTGGCAGCCATTTTGTTATTGCATCTCTAAGTGGCAGCCATTTTGTTATTGTATCTCTAAGTGGCAGCCATTTTGTTATTGTATCTCTAAGTAGCAGCATTTTGTTATTGTATCTCTAAGTGGCAGCCATTTTGTTATTGTATCTCTAAGTAGCAGCCATTTTGTTATTGTATCTCTAAGTAGCAGCCATTTTGTTATTGTATCTCTAAGTAGCAGCCATTTTGTTATTGTATCTCTAAGTAACAGCCATTTAGCAACCAGGGAAACTATTGTTCTGCCTGACTGTGGTGCTTTTTATCTGAATTGTTAGGATTATCTTGTGACCAGAAAAAAACTACTTATTTTGCTCAAATAGAGAGATAATTCAATAGTGTTTTCTTTGAAAAGATGGGCCTGGCTGAGAATAGAACATTCAGTTTTCTGCCTCATGGTGGTGCTGTTATCTTGTTATTTCTGGATTATCTCATGATGAGAACAAACCTACTTATTTTACTCAACTAGAAACTGAAATAAATGGTGTTGCTTTAAAAAGATGTCTCTGACTGACATGGGCTCTTTCCTCACCTTATTATCCTCGTGGTTATCCATGGTTGTTGGTTCTTTACCAGGTAACAACAAGTGAAAAGGACTGAAACAATATACTCCTCATTTTACACAACTAGAAATTAATATAAATGGTGTTTCTTTGAAAAGATGTGCCTGGCTGACATGACAAATACAATAAGGGGAAAATATCCACAGACACAGTCTGATTATCTCTTTATTTACAATACTGGTTGCCATGGTTAACACAAACAAAAGACATTGAATGCCACCTGAATTGACTCTGAAAAGTAAAGTGCAGAATCCTACAGTATCACAGAGGTCAAACAGGTGTGTGTGTTAGTCATATTATCCAGTGTACACAGTAAACCTATTGATTATTCTCTACCCACAGTGTATGTGGTATATTGTGGTCTTAGCCCCCCAGTGCATGTGGTGTTCTATGGTCTTAGCCCCCCAGTGTATGTGGAGCACTGTGCTTTAAAAGTTTTGAGCTTATGCCCGCGACTGTTAGTGGTAGATGGTGGCATTGTCACACCCTGATCTGTTTCACCTGTCTTTGTGCTTGTCTCCACACCGCTCCAGGTGTCACCTATCTTCCCCATTATCCCCTGTGTATTTATACCTGTGTTCACTGTTTGTCTGTTGCCAGTTTGTTTTGTTCGTCAAGCCTTCCGGCGTTTTACCCCACTGCTCCTGTCTTTTCCCAGTTTTGACCATTTCTACCTGCCCTGACCCTGAGCCTGCCTGCCATTCTGTACCTTTTCACACTACCCTGGATTATTGACCTCTACCTGCCCTGACCCTGAGCCTGCCTGTCGTTCTGTACCTTACGGACTCTGATCTGAATTAACCTCTCCGGGCTAGGTGGGATGGTAGAGTCCCACCTGGCAAACATCCCGTGAAATAGCAGAACGCAAGAATTCTAAATACACCATTCGTAATATTAAACGTTCTTGTAAATACATGTATCCTACACCATTTAAAAGCTTGACTTCTTGTTAATCCAGCCGCTGTGTCAGATTTCAAAAAGGATTTATGGAGAAAGCAGACCATGCGATAATCTGAGGACAGCGCTCCGCACACACAAGTATCACTAGCATTTTCCAACCAAGCAGTTGCATCATAAAAGTCAGAAATAGAATAATAAAATAATAAATGACCTTTGAAGATCTTCTTTTGGCAATACAAAAGGTCAAATCTTCACAATAAATGGTTGTTTTGTTCGATAAAATCCATTTTGATAGAATAACACAAAATATTTTGTAAACGGCTTGTGTCATGAATTCTGTATCCCTTCAATTTTCGACAAACCATTTGATGTACTACTCACACTAAACTTATGTTTATCTAGTCATGGTTGGTTTCATTGAAGTCCTCTGTTTGTTAGTAACACGACCATACTTGATGGTTCTTTTTGAGGGACGTATTGACCGAAAGGAACTGATTTGAAGACACCAAACAATGACCTCATTGCGCGCCAATGATATGACCAGTGCTTCGTTGATTGACTGTATTTCGGCCCAATGACCACTGATCGTCTTGAAATCTAGCTTGGTAGATAGCCAATGAGCTGAGGTGAACGGCAATATCTAATGGTTATACCCGGAAAGACCAGCTCTTATACGATAGTCGAGCGTAACACAGCCATTCGCCACACGCTGTTTGCGCGTAGCAGTATTGAGTCGAGATCATTTTCCGTTATTTTATTGAAAGAATTATGGCGAGTAAATCTGTAAAATCAAAGGCAAAGTCCAGGTATACAGATCTACATGATATTATTGATGAAATTGATAGAGAAAGTGACACGAAGTTACTTGAAGATGAGTCAGATTGTGAGACAGGTTTGGACTCCCAATTTGAGGAAATGTTTTTGTATGGAGAGGATGCAATTGTCGATTGGTAAGTAACTCTCATGCCGTTGTTTGAAATTAATAAGATGTTTTGAAGATATTCTTATTTTATTTGACATATATAAATATATAATCAGTGATGAAATGTGTGAAGTACACATGGCTCTACATTGTGGGTGGGGGTATGTATGTCTGTGTCTGTATATATTAGATATTTTTTACATGTATTTTATCTAAAATGGGATGGAACAGCACCTCACCATAGTGATTGAGGTTCCCTACTCTATATATAATCTGTGTCTGTGTCTTTATTTCACAGTGCCTCCGATTCTGATTGGGAGACCCCACTGCCAAGGTGCCCATCCCCCACAGTAGCAGGATCATCTAGCCGGACCCCTGCTGTGTCCGGCTCCACACCTACCCTTGCCCTGCAAGGTGGGAAGTCTGTGACAAAGAAGCGGAGGTGGGGAAGAGCTAAACCTGCAATCAGAGAGGAGGAGGGTCGTTGGCACTCTGTGCTGGAGGAGGATGTGTTGCCTACACCTCCAATATTCAGACCGAAAAGGCCACCATTACCTCAGCTGGACATGACCTCCAAGTACAACCCCATGCAACTTTTTCAGCTGTTTTTCACCTCTTCAGTTGTTGATTCCCTGGTGTTGAACACTAATAAGTACGGTGCTAAGAAACAGGCAGGCAAGAAAGAGGGATGGAAGCCCATTTCCATGTCAGATCTTTTTTGTTTCATGTCAATGGTCATTTACATGGGTCTTGTGAAGCTAAAAACCCTGAAAGACTACTGGAAAACTGCTCCCCTCTATCAACTGCCTTTTCTCCTCCACTGTCATGTCATGCAAAAGGTTTCTGACAATCTCACGGGCGCTTCATATCAGTGACCTAGAAGTTGATGAGGACAATGAGAAGAAGAGAGGCACAGCAAGGTTTGGTAGGCTCTGCAAAATCAAACCTCTCTACCCCAGCATCGTTGAGGCCTGCCAGACTTATTTTCAGCCCGCCTAGAACCTTTCCATCGAGGAGAGGATGGTAACCTCAAAGGCCAGAATTGGCCTAAAACAATACATGCGTAACAAACCAACTAAACTACAGTTACAAACTGTTTGTTTTGGCAGATTCTGTGTGTGCATACACGTGCAATTTTTTTGTTTGTGAGTGGAAGAGCAGTTTTGCGACCGGTAAGGGACTCCGTTATGATTCCGTTATGGAGTTATTGGATTTTCAACTGCTGGGGAAGGGCTACAAACTGTTTGTGGACAACATCTACACAAGCCCTACCCTGTTTACAGACCTGAGGATGCTGGATGTGTGGGCTTGTGGCACCATTCGGACCAATAGAGTGGGCTTTCCGAAAACCAAGGTGAATGACATGCCTACACAGGCTGAGCGGGGTACCATGAGATGGATTCGCCAAGATGGCCTGCTCTTTGTGAAGTGGATGGACACCAGAGAGGTGGTCATGTGCTACAGTATCCACAAGTCCTTCAGTGGAGATCACGTCGTCAGGCGTGTGAAGGACGCTACTGGGGCATGGACAACCCAAAATGTCCCCATTCCTGCAGCTATCAAGGACTACAACAAGGGCATGGGAGGTGTGGACCTGTCAGATGCACTGATTGGCTACTACAAGATTTTTCACAAGACAATGAAATGGTACAAGACATTTTTCTATCATTTCATTGACGCTGCTGTGGTGAATGCCTTCATCCTCCAGAAGGAAATGGCTAAGAGCTGTGGACAGCCCCCCATCTCACAGCTAGCCTTCAGGGAGTTGCTCATCCGGGAGCTAGCTACAGCAAGTCCACTGCAGCACCTTCTGTCCCCTCTACCTCTGTCCCTTCTGCTATTGCCTCCAGTGGTGTCCACATGCCCAAATTCATATCTGCAGACATGAATGTGCCTCAGGGCAAAAAGGGCACAGTGGGGAGGCGTCGTTGTGCGCTTTGTCACAGGAAATGCCCCATCACCTGCACCACTTGTTCAGAAACCCTCTGCTTTACAGCAGAAAGAGACTGCCATGGGGCATGGCATCAGAAGCACAATACTGTTTAGAGGACTGAGGGTCTTCACAATATTGTACATTATTGTAATGAGTTTCGTCTTCAGGCTGACTGAGTAAAAAAAAGTAAACTATGGTCAGGGCGTGACAATTATACATTGAATGTGTGTAAATAGTTACCCTTGTTATTTTACATTTTTTCAAATTTTCATTTTTTTATATTTTTTTGTAAAAACAATTTGGGGGTGTGTTAGAATCAAATTTCAGTATTTTGTATTTAGTTATTTACATCAAAATATATCGCTGTACCAATTTGGCCACTTGGGTACATTTGGGCAACTTGTGTGGGACACCTGGGTGAGTACATGCTCAAAGTCATGTAGCTCCCCCATTCCTGAAGATATCTGTCTGAAACTTTTCTCAAATACTGGTGCCCTCATATGTTCTGTATCGGAATTATCCCCAGCTTCAAATCTGAATGTTTGGCTGTTCTTGTTCAGTTGAAAGATGATGCAACAACAATAAAAAACAGAAAATGTATGTTTATGTCCTTGTACTTTCTTCTACCAGATCTATTGTGTTATATTCTCCTACATTCAATTCACATTTCCACAAACTTCAGAGTGTTTCCTTTCAAATTATACCAAGAATATGCATATCCTTGCTTCTGGGCCTGAGCGACAGACAGTTAGATTTGGGTATGTCTTCAGGCGGAAATATCCCAAAGAAGTTAATGACCTCTGCCTGCCCTTGACCTGTCGTTTTGGCTGCCCCCTGTTCTAGTAATACACTTTTGTTACTTTGACACTGTCTGCAGCTGGGTCTTCTCCTGATAGTAGATGGTGGCATTCTGTCATTGCACCACACTATCACAAGGGAGAGCTAGAACACTGATTTATCGGTAGTCTAAACTGTGGCACAAATGGACTATATTTTTGTAAATTAATGGAGGTGTTTTCAGTTTGAGAGTCACTCTTCTCTGGCACTATTGTCTTACATCAGGCAACAACAACAAAAAAAACTGTTGGTGGTCCTGGAGTTAACACAGAACTTGGGTAAATAGGTGGGCATTTGGTTTCTCTCCCTCTAAAAACAGATATAAATACATCTAAATAACAAACTGGCTATATTTACAAATTAGTAAGAATGTTTCACCCCATGTTCAAGAATGTCCTTCTCCCCTTTATTCAGATTACAACTGCTCACTTTCGGATATTTGAAAAAAAATCATGGAGCTGGAGGCATTTTGTTTTTCACAAGCGTATCAGGCTGTGAATTCTGCAAACAACGTTTACAGGATGGGCTATTAGCAGGTAAATAGACTCTTCAACCTTTACAAAAGGATAGTCTAATAGCTCGGCTACTGTAGGTGGGGGGGAAAAAAACGCCAGTCTCAACGTCAACAGGGAAGAGGCGACTCCGTGATGCTGGCCTTCTAGGCAGAGTTCCTCTGTCCAGTGTCTGTAATCTTTTGCCCATCTTAATCTTTTCTTTTTATTAGGCCGTTTGAGATATGGCTTTTTCTTTGCAACTCTCACCAGTATCCCAGAGTCACCTCCTCCTGTTTTGCGGGTACTTTTTAATGAAGCTGCCAGTTGAGGACTTGTGAGGCGTATGTTTCTCAAACTAGACACTAATGTACTTGTCCTCTTGCACAGTTGTGCACCGGGGCCTCCCACTCCTCTTTCTATTCTGGTTAAAGCCAGTTTGCGCTGTTCTGTGAAGGAAGTAGTACACAGTGTTGTACGAGATCTTCAGTTTCATGGCAATTTCTCGTATGGAATTGCCTTCATTCTTCAGAACGAGAATAGACTGCCGAGTTTCAGAAGAAAGTTATTTGTTTCTAGCCATTTTGAGCCTGTAATCGAACCCACAAATGCTGATGCTCCAGATACTCAACTAGAATCAAGAAGGCCAGTTTTATTGCTTCTTTAAATCAGAACAACAGTTTTCAGCTGTGCTAACATAATTGCAAAAGGGTTTTCTAATGATCAATTAACCTTTTAAAATGATAAACTTGGATTAGCTAACACAATGCGCCATTGGAACAGAGGAGTGATGGTTTCTGATAATGGGCCTCTGTACGCCTATGTAGATATTCCATAAAAAAATCTGCCGTTTCCAGCTACAACAGTCATTTACAACATTAACAATGTCTACACTGTATTTCCGATCAATTTTATGTTATTTTAATGGACAAAAAAAAGGACATTTCTAATTGACCCCAAACTTTCGAATAGTAGTGTACAGGAGAACCTCCAGCAGGGTTTTATATTATATTTATTTACCTCTACATCACCCGTCTCCTCAAGCTTCTTTTTTGTTAAGAAGAAAGATGGAGGACTGCGCCCCTGCATTGATTATTGAACTCTGAATAAAGCCACCATTAAGTTCAGCTATCCTTTACCCCTCATCCCAACCATCATCAAACAAATGCACCGCGCGCATTCCAGGCCTTTATTGCTTGGACGGGGCGTACTGGTTTGTACACGCCCAGCGTGTCTCGTTGGTCAGGTCTGTGCTGGGAAGATTGTTGGAGCATGATCTACATGTTAAACAAGAGAAGTGTTTTGTTTTTCCAGCGGTCCGTGACCTTTTTGGGCTACCTCATATCCACGGAGGGAATGGAGATGGAGGAGCCTCGCGTCAGCGCAGCCAGGTCAAGGCCCACCCCCAACTCCGTGAATCCAGTCCAGTCCAGTACCTGGACCCCTCACTTCCCTTCATCGTTGAGATGGATGCCCCCG
>NC_143050.1:7985000-7987500 GCF_057628025.1 Oncorhynchus mykiss
TGACTAGTTTCCCAGTCCCCGCAGCTGAAAAACATCCCCACAGCATGATGCTGCCACCACCATGCTTCACCATAGGGATGGTGCCAGGTTTCCTCCAGACGTGACGCTTGGCATTCAGGGCAAAGAGTTCAATCTTAATTTCATCAGACCAGAGAATGTTGTTTCTCATAATCTGAGAGTCCTTTAGTTGCATTTTGGTGAACTCCAAGCGGGCTGTCATGTGCTATTTACTGAGGAGTGGCATCCGTCTGACCACTCTACCATAAAGGCCTGATTGGTGGAGTGCTGCAGAGATAATGTCCTTCTGGAAGTTCTCCCATCTCCACAGAGGAACTCTGGAGCCCTGTCAGAGTGACCATCGGGTTCTTGGTCACCTCCCTGACCAAGGCCCTTCTCCCCCGATAGCTCAGTTTTGCCGAGCAGTCAGCTCTAGGAAGAGTCTTGTTGATTATAAACCGTGTTCTTGGGGACGTTCAATGCTGCAGACACAATCCTGTCTCAGAGCTCTACGGTCAATTCCTTTGACCTCATGGCTTGGTTTTTGCTCTGACGTGTACTGTCAGCTGTGGGACCTTATATAGACATGTGTGTGCCTTTCCAAATCATGTCCAGTCTATTTAGTTGACCACAGGTGGACTCCAATCAAGTTGTAGAATCATCTCAAGGATAATCAATGGAAACAGGATGCACCTGAGCTCAATGTCGAGTCTCATAGCAAAGGGTCTGAATACTTATGTAAATAAGGTATCTGTACGAAAGACTATTAAGACAAACTATTACTTATGTAAATAAGGTATCTGTACGAAAGACTATTAAGACAAACTATTACTTATGTAAATAAGGTATCTGTACGAAAGACTATTAAGAGTAACGATTACTTATATAAATAAGGTATCTGTACGAAAGACTATTAAGAGTAGCTATTACTTATGTAAATAAGGTACTTCTGTTTTTTTATATTTAACACATTTACAAAAATGTCTAAAAACCTATTTTCACTATGTCATTATGAGGTATTGTGTGTAGATTGATGGGGTAAATGTTTTTATTTAATACATTTTAGAATAAGGCTGTAACGTAACAAAATGTGGAAAAAGTCAAGGGGTCTGAATACTTCCCGAATGCACCGTACATCATTCAAGTCCAAATATGGATGTAGCAACTAAGGATTCTAACTAAGGATTCTAACTAAGGATTCTAACTAAGGATTCTAACTAAGGATTCTAACTAAGGATTCTAACTAAGGATTCTAACTAAGGATTCTAACTAAGGATTCTAAGTTTCTAAGCAACTAAGGATTCTAACTAAGGATACTAACAAAGGATTCTAACTAAGGATTCTAACTAAAGATTCTAACTAAGTCCAGCCTGTATAGTAACTCTTCTAACAGATGTGTATTATGAACACGTTGTAACATAGTGACGTTGTGTTATCACTTCCCGTCATCAATGCCCTGTGACCGTTGCTGTGTCGTCATGGCGAGAGCCAGGTGACCTACCTCCCGCTGTGTGGGGTCGGTGATGGTATCCAAAGTGACAGAACCCTCGTAGGACAGGAAATGGAAGACATTGAGAGCTCGTATAGCCTCGGGCCCTCGCTGCTTATAACCAAATATCAGATCTATCCACTGGTGCAGCTGGCACGACACAAACTCACTCTCCAACGCCTAGACAGAGGGAGGGATGGAGGCAGAGAGGGGGAGGGAGGGATGGAGGTAGGTAGGTAGACAGAGAGGGGGAGGGATGGAGGTAGGGAGGAGGGAGGCAGGGGGGGGGAGAGAGCGAGGGAGGGAGGGAGGGAGGGATGGAGTAGGAGGGAGGGAGGATGGAAGTAGGAGGGAGGGAGGGAGGGAGGGAGGGAGGGAGGGAGGTAGAGAGAGAGAGAGAGAGAGAGAGAGAGAGAGAGAGAGAGAGAGAGAGAGAGAGAGAGGGTGGGAAGGAAGGAGGGGGTGGAGGTAGAGAGAGAGAGAGAGAGAGAGAGAGAGAGAGGGAGGGAGGGAGTGAGGGAGGGAGGGAGGGAGGGAGGGAGGGAGGGAGGTAGAGAGAGAGAGAGAGAGAGAGAGAGAGAGAGAGAGAGAGAGAGAGAGAGAGAGAGAGAGAGAGAGAGAGAGAGAGAGAGAGGGAGGGAGGGAGGAGATTACTTGTCCTGTAACTGCATGCTTGTTTATATATATTTCTCCATTAGTATGAGAAGTTGTGTGTCTGTCTGTGTGTGTGTGTGTGTGTGTGTGTGTGTGTGTGTGTGACTCACCATGCGGTTGATGCGTACGAAGTCCTCAGGTTTCTTGGCCCAGGCTGGCAGTTCTATATCAGACACAGCAGTCCCGTCCTCTCTCTGTCCCAGCTCAAAACCACTACTGTTAACAAACATCTCTGGAAGGTAGTAGAACTCTGGGATCAACTCCTGTTGGTCAACACATTATACACACATTATTACACTGGTTCACCAATCACAAAATCAATAACTCAATCATCAATTTATACAATCATCAATTTATCAA
>NC_143050.1:7997500-8007500 GCF_057628025.1 Oncorhynchus mykiss
CAGACACAGACACTGTCGTTCAGAGGAAGGAAGACTGAACTCTGACCTCAAACTCAGCGTGTTTGTGTACGTCTTCAGCTCTCTGTCTGTTGAGGATAAACTCTGCTTCGTTGGCCACACGCACAATGTGGTCCTTCATAGCATGGCACAGCAATCTGGGAAGAGAGAGAAAGGGAGAGAGCCAGAGGGAGAGGGAGGAGATAGTGAGAGAGGGATATTAGAAAGGATGGGGAAAGAGAGAGAGAGGGGGATATCAGAAGAGAGAGAGACAGAGAGAGAGAGAGGGGGATATCAGAAGAGAGAGAGAGAGAGAGAGTGGGGGATATCAGAAGAGAGAGAGAGAGAGAGGGGGAGAGAGAGAGAGGGGGGATGTCAGAAGAGAGAGAGAGAGAGAGAGAGAGAGAGAGAGACAGAGACAGAGACAGAGACAGAGACAGAGACAGAGACAGAGAGAGAGCAAGATATATATATCAGAAGAGAGAGAGAGGGGGGTTTAATTGAGCCTCTTTCTAAACGGTTAGCCCTGAGCAGATGATTCCTGATGGTGATAACAGAATAAGCAGTCCGATAGAAAGATAGATCAATGTGATAGATGATTGATTACCTTCCCTCATTGATGAGCTCTATGAAGGCCAGCCCAGCGTTCTTCTGGATAGAGTTCTGCCACTCCTGGAAACACAAAGGGTCATATTACAAAACAGACACAAAGCCACACACGGACCACTACTGACTACTACTGACTACTACTGACCACTACTGACCACTACTGACTACTACTGACTACTACTGACCACTACTGACCACTACTGACTACTACTGACTACTACTGACTACTACTGACTACTACGGATCACTACTGACTACTACTGACTACTACTGACTACTACTGACCACTACTGACTACTACTGACTACTACTGACCACTACTGACTACTACTGACTACTACTGACTACTACTGACTACTACTGACTACCACCGACCACTACTGACCACTACTGACCACTACTGACTAATACTGACCACTACTGACTACTACTGACTACTACTGACCACTACTGACTACTACTGACTACTACTGACTACTACTGACCACTACTGACCACTACTGACTACTACTGACTACTACGGACTACTACTGACTACTACGGATCACTACTGACTACTACTGACAACTACGGACCACTACTGACCACTACTGACTACTACGGACCACTACTGACTACTACTGACTACTATGGACCACTACTGACTACTACTGACCACTATGGACCACTACGGACCACTACTGACTACTACTGACTACTACGGACCACTACGGACCACTACTGACTACTACTGACCACTATGGACCACTACGGACCACTACTGACTACTACTGACTACTACTGACCACTACGGACCACTACTGACTACTACTGACCACTACGGTCCCCTACTGACCACTACTGACCACTACTGACCACTACGGACCACTACTGACTACTACTGACCACTATGGACCACTACGGACCACTACTGACTACTACTGACTACTACTGACCACTACGGACCACTACTGACTACTACTGACCACTACGGTCCCCTACTGACCACTACTGACCACTACTGACCACTACTGACCACTACTGACCACTACTGACTACTACTGACCACTACAGACCACTACTGACTACTACGGACCACTACTGACAACTACGGACCACTACTGACCACTACTGACAACTACGGACCACTACTGACCACTACTGACTACTACTGACCACTATGGACCACTACGGACCACTACTGACTACTACTGACTACTACTGACCACTACGGACCACTACTGACTACTACTGACCACTACGGTCCCCTACTGACAACTACTGACCACTACTGACCACTACGGACCACTACTGACTACTACTGACCACTATGGACCACTACGGACCACTACTGACTACTACTGACTACTACTGACCACTACGGACCACTACTGACTACTACTGACCACTACGGTCCCCTACTGACCACTACTGACCACTACTGACCACTACTGACCACTACTGACTACTACTGACCACTACTGACTACTACGGACCACTACTGACTACTACGGATCACTACTGACTACTACTGACAACTACGGACCACTACTGACCACTACTGACTACTACGGACCACTACTGACTACTACTGACTACTACTGACCACTATGGACCACTACGGACCACTACTGACTACTACTGACTACTACGGACCACTACGGACCACTACTGACTACTACTGACCACTATGGACCACTACGGACCACTACTGACTACTACTGACTACTACTGACCACTACGGACCACTACTGACTACTACTGACCACTACGGTCCCCTACTGACCACTACTGACCACTACTGACCACTACGGACCACTACTGACTACTACTGACCACTATGGACAACTACGGACCACTACTGACTACTACTGACTACTACTGACCACTACGGACCACTACTGACTACTACTGACCACTACGGTCCCCTACTGACCACTACTGACCACTACTGACCACTACTGACCACTACTGACTACTACTGACCACTACAGACCACTACTGACTACTACGGACCACTACTGACAACTACGGACCACTACTGACCACTACTGACTACTACGGACCACTACTGACTACTACTGACTACTACGGACCACTACTGACTACTACGGACCACTACTGACTACTACTGACTACTACGGACCACTACTGACTACTACTGACCACTATGGACCACTACGGACCACTACTGACTACTACTGACTACTACGGACCACTACGGACCACTACTGACTACTACTGACCACTATGGACCACTACGGACCACTACTGACTACTACTGACTACTACTGACCACTACGGACCACTACTGACTACTACTGACCACTACGGTCCCCTACTGACAACTACTGACCACTACTGACCACTACGGACCACTACTGACTACTACTGACCACTATGGACCACTACGGACCACTACTGACTACTACTGACTACTACTGACCACTACGGACCACTACTGACTACTACTGACCACTACGGTCCCCTACTGACCACTACTGACCACTACTGACCACTACTGACCACTACTGACTACTACTGACCACTACTGACTACTACGGACCACTACTGACTACTACGGATCACTACTGACTACTACTGACAACTACGGACCACTACTGACCACTACTGACTACTACGGACCACTACTGACTACTACTGACTACTACTGACCACTATGGACCACTACGGACCACTACTGACTACTACTGACCACTACGGACCACTAATGACTACTACTGACCACTATGGACCACTACGGACCACTACTGACTACTACTGACTACTACGGACCACTACGGACCACTACTGACTACTACTGACCACTATGGACAACTACGGACCACTACTGACTACTACTGACTACTACTGACCACTACGGACCACTACTGACTACTACTGACCACTACGGTCCCCTACTGACCACTACTGACCACTACTGACCACTACGGACCACTACTGACTACTACTGACCACTATGGACAACTACGGACCACTACTGACTACTACTGACTACTACTGACCACTACGGACCACTACTGACTACTACTGACCACTACGGTCCCCTACTGACCACTACTGACCACTACTGACCACTACTGACCACTACTGACTACTACTGACCACTACAGACCACTACTGACTACTACGGACCACTACTGACAACTACGGACCACTACTGACCACTACTGACTACTACGGACCACTACTGACTACTACTGACTACTACGGACCACTACTGACTACTACGGACCACTACTGACTACTACTGACTACTACGGACCACTACTGACTACTACTGACCACTATGGACCACTACGGACCACTACTGACTACTACTGACTACTACGGACCACTACGGACCACTACTGACTACTACTGACCACTATGGACCACTACGGACCACTACTGACTACTACTGACTACTACTGACCACTACGGACCACTACTGACTACTACTGACCACTACGGTCCCCTACTGACCACTACTGACCACTACTGACTACTACTGACCACTACTGACTACTACTGACCACTACTGACTACTACTGACCCCTACGGACCACTACGGACCCGTACTGACCACTACCGACCACTACGGACTACTACTGACCACTACTGACTACTACTGACCCCTACGGACCACTACGGACCCCTACTGACCACTACTGACCACTACTGACTACTACTGACCACTACGGACTACTACTGACTACTACTGACCACTACGGACCACTACGGACCACTTGCATCAACAGCTCTGTCTGTGGTTACATTTCTCCAGCCCCATCCCTCAGCTTCATAGCAAACCAAGAGACGGGGCTGCCATCAGGCTGAAACACAAACATACAAACATACAAATTCAAAAGTATTTTTTTTTTGTGTGTTTAAGTTCAGGAAAATACTAAAATAAGTCCAATTTGACAACGTAAATATCTCTATTGTGTGACCAGTGGATTCCCGGACAGAGAATACAGACTGCAGCAACACTAGAGAGACAGAGAGACTGTTTGCTGTGAACGATCTGACACGGAACCCAAACCGGCTGCGCACATGCACCATCGTGCATACATTTATTTTGTCCCCTTGCACCAAATGCGATCACGACACGCAGGTTAACCTGTTAGAGCTCTAGGGGCGCTATTTCATTTTTGGATAAAAAACGTTCCCGTTTTAAGCGCGATATTTTGTCACGAAAAGATGCTCGACTATGCATATTCTTGACAGTTTTGGAAAGAAAACACTCTGAAGTTTCAGAATCTGCAAAGATTTTGTCTGTAAGTGCCCCAGAACTCATTCTACAGGCGAAACCAAGATGATGCATCACCCAGGAATTAGCAGAATTTCTGAAGCTCTGTTTTCCATTCTCTCCTTATATGGCTGTGATTGCGCAACGAATGAGCCTACACTTTCTGTCGTTCGCCCAAGGTCTTAGCAGCATTGTGACGTATTTGTAGGCATATCATTGGAAGATTGACCATAAGAGACTACATTTCCCAAGTGTCCGCCTGGTGTCCTGCGTCGAATTCGGTGCGCAATTGCCAGCTGCTTCCACTTTACCATTTGATTCAGGGGAGAAAGCATGTGTCCAAGAACGATGTATCAATGAAGAGATATGTGAAAAACACCTTGATGATTGATTCTAAACAACTTTTGCCATGTTTTCAGTCGATATTATGGAGTTAATTTGGAAAAAAGTTTGCGTTTTGAGGACTGAATTTATGGATTTTTTTTGGTGGCCAAATGTGATGTATAAAACGGAGCTATTTCTAATACACAAGGAATCTTTTTGGAAAAACTGAGCACCTGCTATCTAACTGAGAGTATCCTCATTGAAAACATCAGAAGTTCTTCAAAGGTAAATTATTTTATTTGAAGGCTTTTATGTTTTTGTTAATGTTGCGTGCTGGATGCTAACGCTAATGCTAACGCGAAATGCTAACTCTAGCTAGCTACTTTTACACAAATTATTGTTTTCCTATGGTTGAGAAGCATATTTTGAAAATCTGAGATGACAGTGTTGTTTACAAAAGGCTAAGCTTGAGAGATGGCATATTTATTTCATTTCATTTGCGATTTTCATAAATAGTTAACGTTGTGTTATGCTAATGAGCTTGCTGATAGATTTACACAATCCTGGATACAGGGTTTTTTTCATAGCTAAACGTGACGCAGAAAACGGAGCGATTTGTCCTAAACAAATAATCTTTCAGGAAAAACTGAACATTTGCTATCTGAGAGTCTCCTCATTGAAAACATCTGAAGTTCTTCAAAGGTAAATGATTTTTTTGAATGCTTTTCTGTTTTTTTGTGTAAATGTTGCCAGCTGAATGTTAATGCTAAATGCTACGTTAGCCATCAATACTGTTACACAAATGCTTGTTTTGCAATGGTTGAGAAGCATATTTTGAAAATCTGAGATGACAGTGTTGTTAACAAAAGGCTAAGCTTGAGAGCTAGCATATTTATTTCATTTCATTTGCGATTTTCATGAATAGTTAACGTTGCGTTATGGTAATGAGCTTGAGTCTGTATTCACAAACCCGGATCCGGGATGGGGAGATCAGAAAGGTTAAAATAGCAAAACAAACTGAACCAATTATGTTAATTTGGGGACAGGTCGAAAAGCATTAAACATTTATGGCAATTTAGCTAGCTAGCTTCCTGTTGATAGATAATTTGTCCTATTTAGCTAGCTTTCACTTGCTAGCTAATGTGTCCAATTAAGCTAGCTTGCTGTTGCTAGATCATTTGTCCTGGGATATAAACATTTTGTTATTATTTTTATTTTATTTTATTTCACCTTTATTTAACCAGGTAGGCAAGTTGAGAACACCTTTATTTAACCAGGTAGGCTAGTTGAGAACACCTTTATTTAACCAGGTTGGCTAGTTGAGAACAAGTTCTCATTTACAACTGCGACCTGGCCAAGATAAAGCATAGCAGTGTGAACAGACAACACAGAGTTACACATGGAGTAAACCATTAACAAGTCAATAACACAGTAGAAAAAAAAGAGAGTCTATATACATTGTGTGCAAAAGGCATGAGGAGGTAGGCGAATAATTACAATTTTGCAGATTAACACTGGAGTGATAAATTATCAGATGGTCATGTACAGGTAGAGACATTGGTGTGCAAAAGAGCAGAAAAGTAAATAAATATAAACAGTACGGGATGAGGTAGGTAAAATTGGGTGGGCTATATACCGATAGACTATGTACAGCTATTTAACCTGAAATGCACAAGGTCCTTTACTCCGACAATTAATCCACACATAAAACGGTCAACAGAATCATTTCTAGTCATCTCTCCTCCTTCCAGGCTTTATCTTCTCTTGACTTTATATTGGCAACTTTCATAAATTAGATGCATTACTGCCACTGACCTCTTTCGTCTTTCAGTCACCCACGTGGGTATTACCAATGAGGAGATGGCACGTGGGTACCTGCTTCTATAAACCAATGAGGAGATGGGAGAGGCAGGACTTGCAGCGCGATCTGCGTCACAAATAGAACTGATTTCTATTTTAGCCCTTGGCAACGCAGACGCTCATTGACGCGTGAGCAGTGTGGGTGCAATAATTGAGTAATATAGATGTCTAAATTTATTTTGCAACGCTCGCGCAAGTGGTGTTGTCTGCCTGTTAGAGACATAACATAACATTCAACATACCCATTAGGATCTGATGACACCAATCCACAAAAGTGGAGACAAGAAGGGCCATCTATGCCATCAAAAGGAACATTAAATTCGACATACCAGTTGGGATCTGGCTAAAAATACTTGAATCAGTCATAGAACCCGTTGCCCTTCATGGTTGTGAGGTCTGGGGTCCGCACACCAACCAAGACTTCACCAAAGGGGACAAACACCAAATTGAAACTCTGCAAGCAGAATTCTGCAAAAATATCCTCTGTGTACAACGTAAAACACCAAATAATTTGTACAGAGCAGAATTAGGCTGATACCTGCTAATTAGCAGATGTGTACTTAAATTCTACAAATCCAATTTTGATAAACTCCCATATCTACTGGGTGAAATTCCACAGTGTGCCATCACAGCAGCAAGATTTGTGACCTGTTGCCACGAGATAAGGGCAACCAGTGAAGAACAAACACCATTGTAAATACAACCCATATTTATGTTTATTTATTTTCTCTTTTGTACTTTAACTATTTGCACATCATTACAACACTCTATATTGACATAATATGACATTTGAAATGTCTTTATTATTTTGGAACTTTTTTTAAATGATTTATTTATTTAAACTTTAATTAACTTTAGACCGCTGTGCCACTCAAGGAACCCACACATCCAACTTGTCTGAGTGTAATATTATATATTATAATATTTACTGGTCACTTTTTATTGGTAATATCACCTTTGTTTATCCATTTCACTTGCTTTGGCAACGTAAACATGTGTTTCCCATGTCAATAAAGCCCCTTGAATTGAAATGAAATGAGAGAGAGAGAGAGAGAGAGAGAGAGAGAGAGAGAGAGAGAGAGAGAGAGATGAGAAACACAGAGTAGAAGGGGTGAAACATGTTACCTCCTAGGGTTTAAATACCCCTGGTGTAGTAGAAGGGGAGAAACATGTTACCTCCTAGGGTTTAAATACCCCTGGTGTAGAAGAAGGGGTGAAACATGTTACCTCCTAGGGTTTAAATACCCCCCTGGTGTAGTAGAAGGGGAGAAACATGTTACCTCCTAGGGTTTAAATACCCCTGGTGTAGTAGAAGGGGTGAAACATGTTACCTCCTAGGGTTTAAATACCCCTGGTGTAGTAGAAGGGGTGAAACATGTTACCTCCTAGGGTTTAAATACCCCTGGTGTAGTAGAAGGGGTGAAACATGTTACCTCCTAGGGTTTAAATACCCCTGGTGTAGAAGAAGGGGTGAAACATGTTACCTCCTAGGGTTTAAATACCCCCCTGGTGTAGTAGAAGGGGAGAAACATGTTACCTCCTAGGGTTTAAATACCCCCCTGGTGTAGTAGAAGGGGTGAAACATGTTACCTCCTAGGGTTTAAATACCCCTGGTGTAGTAGAAGGGGTGAAACATGTTACCTCCTAGGGTTTAAATACCCCTGGTGTAGTAGAAGGGGTGAAACATGTTACCTCCTAGGGTTTAAATACCCCTGGTGTAGTGGAAGGGGTAAAACATGTTACCTCCTAGGATTTAAATACCCCTGGTGTAGTAGAAGGGGTGAAACATGTTACCTCCTAGGGTTTAAATACCCCTGGTGTAGAAGAAGGGGTGAAACATGTTACCTCCTAGGGTTTAAATACCCCCCGGTGTAGAAGAAGGGGTGAAACATGTTACCTCCTAGGGTTTAAATACCCCCCTGGTGTAGTAGAAGGGGTGAAACATGTTACCTCCTAGGGTTTAAATACCCCTGGTGTAGAAGAAGGGGTGAAACATGTTACCTCCTAGGGTTTAAATACCCCCCTGGTGTAGTAGAAGGGGTGAAACATGTTACCTCCTAGGGTTTAAATACCCCTGGTGTAGAAGAAGGGGTGAAACATGTTACCTCCTAGGGTTTAAATACCCCCCGGTGTAGAAGAAGGGGTGAAACATGTTACCTCCTAGGGTTTAAATACCCCTGGTGTAGAAGAAGGGGTGAAACATGTTACCTCCTAGGGTTTAAATACCCCTGGTGTAGTAGAAGGAGTGAAACATGTTACCTCCTAGGGTTTAAATACCCCTGGTGTAGTAGAAGGGGTGAAACATGTTACCTCCTAGGGTTTAAATACCCCTGGTGTAGAAGAAGGGGTGAAACATGTTACCTCCTAGGGTTTAAATACCCCTGGTGTAGTAGAAGGGGTGAAACATGTTACCTCCTAGGGTTTAAATACCCCTGGTGTAGTAGAAGGGGTGAAACATGTTACCTCCTAGGGTTTAAATACCCCTGGTGTAGTAGAAGGGGTGAAACATGTTACCTCCTAGGGTTTAAATACCCCTGGTGTAGTAGAAGGGGAGAAACATGTTACCTCCTAGGGTTTATATACCCCCGATGTAGTAGAAGGGGTGAAACATGTTACCTCCTAGGGTTTAAATACCCCTGGTGTAGTAGAAGGGGTGAAACATGTTACCTCCTAGGGTTTAAATACCCCTGGTGTAGTAGAAGGGGTGAAACATGTTACCTCCTAGGGTTAAAATACCCCTGGTGTAGAAGAAGGGGTGAAACATGTTACCTCCTAGGGTAAGATTTAAAGGGAGGATATGAAAAATAATGAAACTCATGCAATCACTGTAATATGAAAAGTGAAAAGAGCGTATTTTATATTCTTTCTTATGTAAAAAAACAACAACAGAGAGAGCGATAGCTCCATTATCTCCATGGATGGACCTGAAGGACACAGGGGAGCGTCTCAGGTTCCCTTCCTCATCCCAGGGATCAATAT
>NC_143050.1:8012500-8015000 GCF_057628025.1 Oncorhynchus mykiss
GTAGGTAGGTAGGTAGGTAGGTAGGAAGGAAGGTAGGTACTAGGAAGGTAGGAAGGGAGTGAGGGAGGGAGCTAGCTATATAGGTAGGTAGGTAGGTAGGTAGGTACTAGGTAGGTAGGTAGGTAGGTAGGTAGGTAGGTAGGTAGGTAGGTAGGTAGGTAGGTAGGTAGGTAGGTAGGTAGGTAAGTAGGTAGGTAGGTAGGTAGGTAGGTAGGAAGGAAGGAAGGGAGTGATGGAGGGAGCTAGATAGATAGGTAGGTAGGTTAGTAGGTAGGTACTAGGAAGGTAGGAAGGGAGTGAGGGAGTGAGCTAGATAGATAGGTAGGTAGGTAGGTAGGTAGGTAGGTAGGTAGGTAGGTAGGTAGGTAGGTAGGTACTAGGTAGGTAGGTAGGTAGGTAGGTAGGTAGGTAGGTAGGTAGGTAGGTAGGCAGGTAGGTAGGTAGGTACTATGTAGATAGGTAGGTAGGTAGGTAGGTACTATGTAGGTAGGTACTAGGAAGGTAGGAAGGGAATGAGGGAGGGAGCTAGATAGATAGGTAGGTAGGTAGGTAGGTAGGTAGGTAGGTAGGTAGGTAGGTAGGTAGGTAGGTAGGTAGGTAGGTAGGTAGGTAGGTAGGTCGGTCGGTAGGTCGGTCGGTAGGTAGGTCGGTAGGTACTAGGTAGGTCGGTAGGTAGGTAGGTCGGTCAGTAGGTCGGTCGGTCGGTAGGTAGGTACTAGGTAGGTCGGTAGGTAGGTAGGACGGTCGGTCGGTCGGTCGGTCGGTAGGTCGGTCGGTCGGTAGGTAGGTAGTGTTTGGGGTCAGGTGTCCTTGCCTAAGACACTGTCCTGCATCGCGGGGGGCTGTCTGGAAGCCTGCCAGAGAGCTAAAGGGCTTGAGCTCAGGAGGAGTCAACCCGCTGCGCAGCTCGCACTGCTCCACCTCACAATATACACTGTAATACACAAACCACACACACATTAAAGCAACAACACACTAACTAACACTTCTACACACTCTTAAAAAAAAACTCACCAACTCTACATTATATGAGCTCTGACTTCTTTTATGGACACAGAGGCCTGACTTGACTATTGTCAATAAGGGTAACATGGACTCATGCCTAAAACTTGTCAATATGTTATTTGTGTAAAAGTGCAAGTTACATGCACACATTTCAAGTTAAGTGTTTGGCCCTGTTAGGTTGATTACACAGACAGGTTCACCAGATCAAGATAACTCCTAGTTCCAATGCAGGGACATTTTGCAAACGACATACTGACAATGGTAGATTAACTAGCTAAAGATATATTGTAAAATAATAGTTATTCATAGTTGAAAGACAAACAGATATCTAATGAATATCCTATTATCAAATATTTAATGAGTATCCTATTATGATATCTTTAATGAGCATCCTGTTATGATATCTAAGGAGTATCCTATTATGATATCTTTCATGAGCATCCTATTATGATATTTAAGGAGCATCCTGTTATGATATCTTTCATTAGTATCCAATTATGCGAACGACAGACAGACAGATGGGAGTGAGGTAGTGAAGGTAAACATGCAAAATGTAGGGGAGGAGAGAAATAGGGGAGGAGAGCTAGGGGAGGAGAGAGATAGGAGAGGAGAGATGTAGGGGAGGCGAGAGATAGGGTAGTAGAGAGCTAGGGGAGGAGAGAGATAGGGGAGGAGAGATGTAGGGGAGGAGAGAGATAGGGGAGTAGAGAGCTAGGGGAGGAGAGAGATAGGGGAGGAGAGATGTAGGGGAGGAGAGAGATAGAGAAGGAGAGATGTAGGGGAGGAGAAAGATAGGGGAGGAGAGAGATAGGGGAGGAGAGAGATAGGGGAGGATAGAGATAGGGGAGGAGAAAGATAGGGGAGGAAAGAGATAGGGGAGGAGAGATGTAGGGGAGGAGAAGATCGGGGAGGAGAGAGATAGGCGAGGAGAGAGATAGGGGAGGAGAAAGATAGGGGATGATAGAGATAGGGGAGGAGAGATGTAGGGGAGGAGAAAGATAGGGGAGGAGAGAGATAGGGGAGGAGAGAGATAGGGGAGGAGAGAGATAGGGGAGGATAGAGATAGGGGAGGAGAGAGATAGGGGAGGATAGAGATCGGGGAGGAGGGAGATGTGACTAACAATAATCTATGGAAGTGGAAACGGACAGATGGAAAGATGGACAGCTATAGAGAGTTAGTGAAGGAAAGAGAAAGAGAGATTCTGACCTCATGCTCTCAACGGTGTCTTCGGTCAAGGGAGCCACTGTCTGTACGGCTGGTAGGTTCTTACTGGTCGCACCGTTGACGAAGGATGAGGAAGAAGAAGAGGAAGAAGAGGCAGAGTCAGTGGCACCTGGAGAGAAGAGGGAGAGAAGAGGGGGAGAAAGAAGGGGAGAGAGAGCGAGAAAGAGAGACAGAAAGAAAGAGAGAGAGAGAGAGAGAGAGAGAGACATTGTAATGTTTACTGATACATTTGTTATTGGTCATTTTAATTTTGTTAATGATCTATTTCAC
>NC_143050.1:8017500-8027500 GCF_057628025.1 Oncorhynchus mykiss
GTAAAGGACTGAGATAGAGATAAGAGGATATGACGAGGTTGTAAAGGACTGAGATAGAGATAAGAGGATATGACGAGGTTGTAAAGTACTGAGATAAGAGGAGATGACGAGGTTGTAAAGTACTGAGATAGAGATAAGAGGATATGACGAGGTTGTAAAGTACTGAGACAGAGATAAGAGGAGATGACGAGGTTGTAAAGGACTGAGATAGAGATAAGAGGATATGACGAGGTTGTAAAGTACTGAGACAGAGATAAGAGGATATGACGAGGTTGTAAAGTACTGAGACAGAGATAAGAGGATATGACGAGGTTGTAAAGTACTAAGATAGAGATAAGAGGAGATGACGAGGTTGTAAAGTACTGAGATAGTGATAAGAGGAGATGACGAGGTTGTAAAGTACTGAGATAGAGATAAGAGGAGATGACGAGGTTGTAAAAGACTGAGATAAGAGGAGAGGACGAGGTTGTAAAGTACTGAGATAGAGCGCCATCTAGTGTTAATTTGGAGTCACAATCAGGAATGACAACTACTACAGTTGACCACTCTATTGAATCTTATTAAATCCCATGTATTTTTCAATTAGCTCTCTGTCATCCACGTCTAATGTTGACATCCACATTATGCCCAGACAGACTAATTCATGAATGACTGATGACGTCCTAAGGGTTTGTTTTTTAGAAAAATCTACTTTGCAGATCTCTGTTTACAATCTATTATTGCTGTTCAAAGACATAAAAATAACCTCAAAATGCATCTAGACAATCCCTACTGACAAACTATACAGCCAGTTGTACCAGGTGTGTGTGTTTCTCTCTCCCAGAAGCATGTGTATGTGTTCCAGGTGTGTGTGTGTGTGTGTGTTCCAGGTGTTGTGTGTGTCCTCACCTGTGGTGTTGATCATGCTCTTGGGCGTTGCCGTGGCAGCAGCGAAGATGTTTGGTGTACTTCCTGGTGTGGCCGCGCCGCTGGTGGTGGGCGTGCCCACAGTGTTGACTGACAGGGTGCCGGGAGGGGGCTTCTTGACTGGCACCATCACAGACCTATCAAAGACCACAACACACCTGTCAATCAATCTGGAACACCAATGAGAACTGAGAAAATGCTCCAATAGCTCCGCCTTGACTTCTTGATGACATGACACATTGTTAACACCTCTCCACATTGTTAACACCTCTCCACATTGTTAACACCTCTCCACATTGTTAACACCTCTCCACATTGTTAACACCTCTCCACATTGTTAACACCTCTCCACATTGTTAACACCTCTCCACATTGTTAACACCTCTCCACATTGTTAACAGCTCTCCACATTGTTAACACCTCTCCACATTGTTAACACCTCTCCACATTGTTAACACCTCTCCACATTGTTAACACCTCTCCACATTGTTAACACCTCTCCACATTGTTAACACCTCTCCACATTGTTAACACCTCTCCAATCCTTTCATATTTGATGTCCTAGATGTCTAGGGTCTAGATCATTGTCTCACATCAGATGGCATCACTCCTCCGTCACACTCGTCCCCTCAACCGATCTGTCTTGTAGGACGTGGAACTCATATCCAAATTTGAATA
Source organism: Oncorhynchus mykiss (assembly GCF_057628025.1). Classification (NCBI taxonomy): domain Eukaryota; kingdom Metazoa; phylum Chordata; class Actinopteri; order Salmoniformes; family Salmonidae; genus Oncorhynchus; species Oncorhynchus mykiss. The sequence continues at coordinate 8,019,085 of NC_143050.1, forward strand.
TTGAGCATCCGCCATTCAATCATGTTTTGATATCATTAGCTCAGAGTAACTAGCTATCTATTACAAACGTTGAAATAGGAAGAATAACTAGCGTTGACAGTGATATAATAGTTTTGCAATTGTGAGAAAATAAATACAGACCAAATTCTGTGCCAGGACATTGGTCGCCAGTGTCAGTGACTTGATCAGCTGTCTAGTTAGCTTACTGACATAGCTAGCTAGCCAATCAGCTAGCTCTTCCTTCACTGACATACAACAAAGCTTACTTAGCCTGTTTAAATGACCCTGAAGTTGTACACATGCAGCCCCACAATTAGGAGGAACTGACTGTTATCAGATATCAGTCTGTAGATCAGCATGATCCTCTGCTATCGTACCACAGCAGCTGACTGAGGAGGCAACTGGAATGACTCGTAGCACAGCAGCTGGCTGAGGAGGCAACTGCAATGACTCGTAGCACAGCAGCTGACTGAGGAGGCTACTGTAATGACTGGTAGCACAGGCAGGCAGGCAGACAGACAGACAGGCAGGCAGGCAGACAGACAGGCAGACAGACAGACAGACAGACAGACAGACAGACAGACAGACAGACAGACAGACAGGAGGCAGACAGACAGACAGACACAGACAGACAGACAGACAGACAGACAGACAGACAGACAGACAGACAGACAGACAGACAGGAGGCAGACAGACATACAGACAGACAGAGACAGACAGACAGACAGACAGACAGACAGACAGACAGACAGACAGACAGACAGACAGATTTAATATGCCCTGTTTCTGATCCATTATTCAGTTGCCGAGAGACTCATGAATGAAACATGGTGAAAGCCCCACAAATCCCCCAAAGCTGAAAGGGAACACGTTGAGACGCTGAGCAATAGTCTGGTGTTACAGATGAAGGTGAACAGAGTGAGAAGCCTCCTAATGTCTGTTTTACATATTCCTTTTATATGACCTCATCATTGTGTGACTCTCTCTCTCTCTCTCTTTTGACTTCAACAGGTAGTGGATTCTGGGACATCGAGAGGTGACATCGAAAGAGGAGCCAGGCCTACCTATTGAAGAATTGGAACTGAAAACATACACGTGCACACGCACGCACGCACCGAGACACACACATACACACCTGTCGAATGAGTGGAACTGCATGGGCAGCATGGGGTGTGTCTTGAGGGCGGGATCAGGGTGGTAGGGGGTGGGACCAACTTCCTGTCCCGCCTCCCCACCGTCCAGGGGCGCGGCCACAAGGCTCTTCAGAATCTCCTACACGACGGGGAAAAACGAGTGGGGAGAAAGAGAGAGAGATAGAGAGCAAGAGCGAACAAGAATATTATTCATTTGTATTATCAATAAATTGCAAGGACAGCAAAAAGAGAGACATGTATAGTGAGAGAGTGATGGGGAGAGAGAGAGAGGGAGAGAGAGTGAGAGAGTGATGGGGAGAGAAAGAGAGAGGGGGGAGAGAATGAGAGAGGGGGGAGAGAATGAGAGAGGAGAGACAACAAGAGAGGAGGAGAGAGAAAGAGAGAGAGAGAGACAGAGAGAGAGACAGAGAGAGAGAGAGAGAGAGACAGAGAGAGGAGAGAGAGAGAGAGAGAGACAGAGAGAGCGCGAGAGAGAGAGAGAGAGAGAGGAGAGAGAGAGAGAGAGACAGACAGATATAGAGAGAGACAGAGAGAGGAGAGAGAGAGAGACAGAGAGAGGAGAGAGAGAAGCCAATGGCATGTACCAGATGCTCAGCAGGCTCTGCTCACACTTACTGGCCTGAGGCCAAACCACGACCAACAACATTGGACACTCTATGGAACAAAAAGCCTTCACTATATTATCATGGAATATCCAAGGCCTGAGGTCATCTGCCTTTGGCCTAAAGAGCAGAAACCCGGACTTCACCAAAGAAATCGGTAATACAGACATTGTCATCCTGCAAGAAACCTGGTATAGAGGAGACGGACCCACTGGTTGCCCTCTAGGTTACAGAGAGCTGGTAGTCCCATCCACCAAACTACCAGGTGTGAAACAGGGAAGGGACTCAGGGGGTATGCTAATTTGGTATAGAGCAGACCTAACTCACTCCATTAAATTAATCAAAACAGGAACATTTTACATTTGGCTAGAAATTCAAAAGGAAATTATCCTAACAGAGAAAAATGTCCTCCTGTGTGCTACCTATATCCCCCCACTAGAATCCCCATATTTTAATGAAGACAGCTTCTCCATCCTGGAGGGGGAAATCAATCATTTCCAGGCCCAGGGACATGTACTAGTCTGTGGCGACCTAAATGCCAGAACCGGACAAGAACCTGACACCCTAAGCACACAGGGGGACAAACACCTGCCTGGAGGTGACAGCATTCCCTCCCACATATGCCCCCCTAGGCACAACTATGACAACATAACCAACAAAAACGGGTCACAACTCCTGCAGCTCTGTCGCACGCTGGGTATGTACATAGTCAACGGTAGGCTTCGAGGGGACTCCTATGGTAGGTACACCTATAGCTCATCTCTTGGCAGTAGTACTGTAGACTACTTTATCACCGACCTCAACCCAGAGTCTCTCAGAGCGTTCACAGTCAGCCCACTGACACCCCTATCAGACCACAGCAAAATCACAGTCTACTTAAACAGAGCAATAATCAATCATGAGGCATCAAAGCCAAAGGAACTGAGTAACATTAAAAAATGCTATAGATGGAAGGAATGCAGTTTGGAAACCTACCAAAAAACAATTAGGCAACAACAAATTCAATCCCTTTTAGACAATTTCCTGGGTAAAACGTTCCGCTGTAATAGTGAAGGTGTAAACTTGGCAGTAGAAAATCTTAACAGTATATTTGACCTCTCAGCTTCCCTATCAAATCTAAAAATCTCAAATAGAAAACCGAAGAAAATTAACAATAATGACAAATGGTTTGATGAAGAATGCAAAAATCTAAGAAAGAAATTGAGAAACCTGTCCAACCAAAAACATAGAGACCCGGAAAACCTGAGTCTACGCCTTCACCATGGTGAATCACTAAAACAATACAGAAATACACTACGGAAAAAGAAGGAACAGCATGTCAGAAATCAGCTCAATGCAATTGAAGAATCCATAGACTCTAACCACTTCTGGGAAAATTGGAAAACACTAAACAAACAACAACAAGAAGAATTATCTATCCAAAATGGAGATGTATGGGTAAACCACTTCTCCAATCTTTTTGGCTCTATAACAAAGAATAAAGAGCAAAAACATATACATGATCAAATACAGATCTTAGAATCATCTATTAAAGACTACCAGAACCCACTGGATTATCCAATTACATTGAATGAGTTACAGGACAAAATAAAAACCCTCCAACCCAAAAAGGCCTGTGGTGTTGATGGTATCCTCAATGAAATGATCAAATATACAGACAACAAATTCCAATTGGCTATACTAAAACTCTTTAACATCATACTTAGCTCTGGCATCTTCCCCAATATTTGGAACCAAGGACTGATCACCCCAATCCACAAAAGTGGAGACAAATTTGACCCCAATAACTACCGTGGAATATGTGTCAACAGTAACCTTGGGAAAATCCTCTGCATTATTATTAACAGCAGACTCGTACATTTCCTCAATGAAAACAATGTACTGAGCAAATGTCAAATTGGCTTTTTACCAAATTACCGTACAACAGACCATGTATTCACCCTGCACACCCTAATTGACAACCAAACAAACCAAAACAAAGGCAAAGTCTTCTCATGCTTTGTTGATTTCAAAAAAGCCTTTGACTCAATCTGGCATGAGGGTCTGCTATACAAACTGATGGAAAGTGGTGTTGGGGGTAAAACATACGACATTATAAAATCCATGTACACAAACAACAAGTGTGCGGTTAAAATTGGCAAAAAACACACACATTTCTTCACACAGGGTCGTGGGGTTAGACAGGGATGCAGTTTAAGCCCCACCCTCTTCAACATATATATCAACGAATTGGCGCGGGCACTAGAAAAGTCTGCAGCACCCGGCCTCCCCCTGCTAGAATCCGAAGTCAAATGTCTGCTGTTTGCCGATGATCTGGTGCTTCTGTCACCAACCAAGGAGGGCCTACAGCAGCACCTAGATCTTATGCACAGATTCTGTCAGACCTGGGCCCTGACAGTAAATCTCAGTAAGACCAAAATAATGGTGTTCCAAAAAAGGTCCAGTCACCAGGACCACAAATACAAATTCAATCTAGACACTGTTGCCCTAGAGCACACAAAAAACTATACATACCTTGGCCTAAACATCAGCGCCACAGGTAACTTCCACAAAGCTGTGAACGATCTGAGAGACAAGGCAAGAAGGGCATTCTATGCCATCAAAAGAAACATAAATTTCAACATACCAATTAGGATTTGGCTAAAAATACTTGAATCAGTCATAGAGCCCATTGCCCTTTATGGTTGTGAGGTCTGGGGTCCGCTCACCAACCAAGACTTCACAAAATGGGACAAACACCAAATTGAGACTCTGCACGCAGAATTCTGCAAAAATATCCTCCGTGTACAACGTAGAACACCAAATAATGCATGCAGAGCAGAATTAGGCCGATACCCACTAATTATCAAAATCCAGAAAAGAGCCGTTAAATTCTACAACCACCTAAAAGGAAGTGATTCACAAACCTTCCATAACAAAGCCATCACCTACAGAGAGATGAACCTGGAGAAGAGTCCCCTAAGCAAGCTGGTCCTGGGGCTCTGTTCACAAACACAAACACACCCTACAGAGCCCCAGGACAACAGCACAATTAGACCCAACCAAATCATGAGAAAACAAAAAGATAATTACTTGACACATTGGAAAGAATTAACAAAAAAACAGAGCAAACTAGAATGCTATTTGGCCCTAAACAGAGAGTACACAGCGGCAGAATACCTGACCACTGTGACTGACCCAAAATTAAGGAAAGCTTTGACTATGTACAGACTCAGTGAGCATAGCCTTGCTATTGAGAAAGGCCGCCGTAGGCAGACATGGCTCTCAAGAGAAGACAGGCTATGTGCTCACTGCCCACAAAATGAGGTGGAAACTGAGCTGCACTTCCTAACCTCCTGCCCAATGTATGACCATATTAGAGAGACATATTTCCCTCAGATTACACAGATCCACAAAGAATTCGAAAACAAATCCAAATTTGAAAAACTCCCATATCTACTGGGTGAAATTCCACAGTGTGCCATCACAGCAGCAAGATTTGTGACCTGTTGCCACGAGAAAAGGGCAACCAGTGAAGAACACACACCATTGTAAATACAACCCATATTTATGCTTATTTATTTTATCTTGTGTCCTTTAACCATTTGTACATTGTTAAAACACTGTATATATATATATAATATGACATTTGTAATGTCTTTACTGTTTTGAAACCTCTGTATGTGTAATGTTTACTGTTAATTTTTGTTGTTTTTCACTTTATATTTTCACTTTGTATGTTGTCTACCTCACTTGCTTTGGCAATGTTAACACGTGTTTCCCATGCCAATAAAGCCCTTGAATTGAATTGAATTGAATTGAATTGAGAGAGACAGAGAGAGAGACAGAGAGAGCGCGAGAGAGAGAAAGACAGAGAGAGGAGAGAGAGAGAGAGAGAGAGAGAGAGAGAGACAGAGAGAGAGAGAGAGAGAGAGAGAGAGAGAGAGAGAGAGAGAGAGAGAGAAAGAGAGAGGAGGAGAGAGAAAGATAGAGCGTGAGAGAGAGGGTGAGAGAGGAGGAGAGAGAAAGAGAGAGGAGGAGAGAGAAAGAGAGAGGAGGAGAGAGAACGAGAGAGGAGGAGAGAGAAAGAGAGGGAGGAGAGAGAAAGAGAGAGGAGGTGAGAGAAAGAGAGAGGAGGAGAGAGAACGAGAGAGGGGGAGAGAGAACGAGAGAGGGGGAGAGAGAAAGAGAGAGGGGGAGAGAAAGAGAGAGGAGGAGAGAGAAAGAGAGAGGAGGAGAGAGAACGAGAGAGGAGAGAGAAAGAGAGAGGGGGGAGAGAGAACAATTTGAAGAGGTGAAGATAGAGTCAGTACCTTGACGTTGATGCCCTTGTTAGTCTGGCTGATGCTTGAGATCGACGAGGGAGGTGCTTGACCAAGATTGGAGGCGGAGTTAGGGTTATGAGGAGAATCCAATAGGCTCTCCCTTGACCTCCTAACCTCTGATGACAGGGTACACAGTAGATCCCCTCCGCCTCCATCCCTCTCTCTGTGTCTATCTCTGTCCGTCTCCCTGCCTGCCATCCCCAGCCCCAGGCCCAGCTCGGCTCCGTTCAGACCCCCAGGGCCGTGGCCCTCCTCCCCAATCCCTGAGTCGGTGTGGGGTAAAGAGGCCAACGGAGAGTCCTCCATGGAGGTGGGAGTCTGCTTCTCCCCCCGGCCACCCTCAGAAAAGGAGGACGACGGGTGCTCTGGACGGTCAGAGAGATGGACAGAGAGAGATATGTTCTTAAAATGCCCTATTGTCCTAGACCTGAACGATAGTATTGGAATAGTTGTATGAGGATTCATTTTATTGCACGAAGAAAAATTATATTTTATATTAGAACCAGAATTTAACACTGAAAAGCTTTTTTTTATTCAATGAAAATATCCACGTGACATAGTCACATACAAGGATATACCATGACATTTCAAATTATTAATTTAACAAAATAACATTCGCAATGTAGTTTTTATGACATGTGCCTCATAAAAAGACCGGTAGCCTTCACGGTAGCCTTCGGTAGCCTTCACGTGTGTAGCTTGATGTTTATGTTGGCCAATCCAAGCGGCCAAGAGGATCAATGTGTATCAAGTGGAGTGTGTGTTCACCAATGTTATGAGAAGGAAGTAGGCGTAGGCTACGAGGAGCAACCAACAGGTAGGCTGTTGTTTTTATCTCAATGTGGTTGGGGAGAGAGAGCAGCATGTGGCCTCAGTTAGCCTAACTACCTATAGCTGGCTAAGCTATCTTCTCTAGGTTACTCCAGTCAAGATGATAAATGGGATGATAAATAACATTGTGGCTGCAACATGTTAGCTAGTCTTGGCTGTAGCTGCTAAACGTTAGCTAGTCTTGGCTGTAGCTGTTAAACGTTAGCTAATCTTGGCTGTAGTTGCTAAACGTTAGCTAATCTTGGCTGTAGCTGCTAAACGTTAGCTAATCTTGGCTGTAGTTGCTAAACGTTAGCTAATCTTGGCTGTAGCTGCTAAACGTTAGCTAATCTTGGCTGTAGCTGCTACATGTTAGCTAATCTTGGCTGTAGCTGCTACATGTTAGCTAATCTTGGCTGTAGCTGCTACATGTTAGCTAATCTTGGCTGTAGCTGCTACATGTTAGCTAATCTTGGCTGTAGCTGCTACATGTTACCTAGTCTTGGCTGTAGCTGCTACATGTTAGCTAGTCTTGACTGTAGCTGCTAAAGGTTAGCTAGTCTTGGCTGTAGCTGCTAAACGTTAGCTAGTCTTGGCTGTAGCTGCTACATGTTAGCTAATCTTGACTGTAGCTGCTACATGTTACCTATTCTTGGCTGTAGCTGCTACATGTTAGCTAATCTTGGCTGTGGCTGCTAAACGTTAGCTAATCTTGGCTGTAGCTGCTAAACGTTAGCTAGTCTTGGCTGTAGCTGCTACATGTTAGCTAGTCTTGGCTGTAGCTGCTAAACGTTAGCTAGTCTTGGCTGTAGCTGCTACATGTTAGCTAATCTTGGCTGTAGCTGCTACATGTTACCTAATCTTGGCTGTAGCTGCTACATGTTAGCTAGTCTTGACTGTAGCTGCTAAAGGTTAGCTAGTCTTGGCTGTAGCTGCTAAACGTTAGCTAGTCTTGGCTGTAGCTGCTACATGTTAGCTAATCTTGACTGTAGCTGCTACATGTTACCTATTCTTGGCTGTAGCTGCTACATGTTAGCTAATCTTGGCTGTGGCTGCTAAACGTTAGCTAGTCTTGGCTGTAGCTGCTACATGTTAGCTAATCTTGGCTGTAGCTGCTACATGTTAGCTAATCTTGGCTGTAGCTGCTAAACGTTAGCTAATCTTGGCTGTAGCTGCTAAACGTTAGCTAATCTTGGCACCAGGCTCTATCCCTCACGCAGCACTGCTCAGGTTAAAAACGTATGGAATATCCGGAGAGCCGACAACAAAACATTTATGATACTATTCGAATCTTGAAATGATTTCAAATTGTGTTGTGTGACGACACCAGAGGGACAGAAAACAGTGTAACACCGGGTTTCTAAACCTGTACTAGTGGGGGAGTTGATCTCGTGGCGGATGCTCCTCCCTGATAGGCTGCTTGACCTGCCAATCTCTCTCTGTGGTTCCAGGATGTCCCGGTACTTAGACACCATCAGGACAGATATGAAGTAGACCACCGCCAGGGCCAGGAACTGAGCCTGCTTACTGTCATCCTGGAGACAGA
>NC_143050.1:8032500-8050000 GCF_057628025.1 Oncorhynchus mykiss
ACTCTATGTACCTATGTCTCTATCACTCTCTCTCTCACTCTATCTCTCTATGTACCTACACATCTATGTATCTCTCTCTCTCTTTATCTCTCTCCTTCAGGTTTGAAGCAGAGGTGAGATCTCTCTAGCTAAGTATATACATATATTTCTATCTCAATCCTAATGTAGGTTGATATCTCGGTCTTTCTCCATCCTCCAATTCTTCATCTCTGACATTCTCTCTCTCTCTCTTTACCGTCACAAAGGTTATTCTTACTCATGGAGTAAGTTCTCTCTCTCATCTATCAAAATCTTGGTCTCCCTGTCAGTGTAATTTTGTTTCTCTCCTCTCTCTCTCTCCCTTGTCTTCATCTCTCTGTCACCCAGCACTCGAAGGCCATACCATGTTCATCCACAAGGTGGCGACATAATGAATCCAAATACACACTGAGTGAATAAAACATTAAAGGATCCCTTATTGATGTCACTTGTTGAATCCACTTCAATCAGTGTAGATGAAGGGAAGGAAACAGGTCAAAGAAGGATTTTTCAGCCTTGACAATTGATATTGTGTATGGATGTATTGTGTATGTAGATTGTGTATGTATGTATGTATGTGTGCCATTCAGAGGGTGAATGGGTAAGACACAATATTAAGTGCCTTTGAATGGAGTATTGTAGTAGGTGCCATTCACACAGGTTTGTGTCAAGAACTGCAACGCTGCTGGGTTTTTCACGCTCAACAGTTTCCTGTGTGTATCAAGAATGGTCCACCACCCAAAGGACATCCAGCCAACTTGACACAACTGTGGGAAGCACTGGAGTCGACGCGGGCCAGGCAACCCTGTGGAACGCTTTCAACACCTTGTAGAGTTTCATGCCCCGATGAATTGAGGCTCTTCCGAGGGCAAAAGGTGTTCTTAATGTTTTGTACACTCAATGTGTATATACTACCTGTCTTGTCCCATACATCATATTATGAAATTCCTGAAGAATATCCTTCACTGAGGTAACAGTTTGACCATGATATAACTGAACCTTCACCGAGGTAACAGTTTGACCATGAAACAACTGAACCTTCACTGAGGTAACAGTTTGACCATGATATACCTGAACCTTCACTGAGGTAACAGTTTGACCATGATATAACTGAACCTTCACTGAGGTAACAGTTTGACCATGATATACCTGAACCTTCACCGAGGTAACAGTTTGACCATGATATACCTGAACCTTCACTGAGGTAACAGTTTGACCATGATATACCTGAACCTTCACAGAGGTAACAGTTTGACCATGATATAACTGAACCTTCACCGAGGTAACAGTTTGACCATGATATACCTGAACCTTCACTGAGGTAACAGTTTGACCATGATATAACTGAACCTTCACTGAGGTAACAGTTTGACCATGATATACCTGAACCTTCACCGAGGTAACAGTTTGACCATGATATAACTGAACCTTCACCGAGGTAACAGTTTGACCATGATATACCTGAACCTTCACCGAGGTAACAGTTTGACCATGATATACCTGAACCTTCACCGAGGTAACAGTTTGACCATGATATACCTGAACCTTCACCGAGGTAACAGTTTGACCATGATATACCTGAACCTTCACAGAGGTAACAGTTTGACCATGATATACCTGAACCTTCACCGAGGTAACAGTTTGACCATGATATAACTGAACCTTCACCGAGGTAACAGTTTGACCATGATATACCTGAACCTTCACCGAGGTAACAGTTTGACCATGATATACCTGAACCTTCACCGAGGTAACAGTTTGACCATGATATACCTGAACCTTCACCGAGGTAACAGTTTGACCATGATATACCTGAACCTTCACAGAGGTAACAGTTTGACCATGATATAACTGAACCTTCACCGAGGTAACAGTTTGACCATGATATACCTGAACCTTCACCGAGGTAACAGTTTGACCATGATATACCTGAACCTTCACTGAGGTAACAGTTTGACCATGATATAACTGAACCTTCACCGAGGTAACAGTTTGACCATGATATAACTGAACCTTCACTGAGGTAACAGTTTGACCATGATATACCTGAACCTTCACTGAGGTAACAGTTTGACCATGATATAACTGAACCTTCACTGAGGTAACAGTTTGACCATGATATACCTGAACCTTCACCGAGGTAACAGTTTGACCATGATATAACTGAACCTTCACCGAGGTAACAGTTTGACCATGATATACCTGAACCTTCACCGAGGTAACAGTTTGACCATGATATACCTGAACCTTCACCGAGGTAACAGTTTGACCATGATATACCTGAACCTTCACCGAGGTAACAGTTTGACCATGATATACCTGAACCTTCACCGAGGTAACAGTTTGACCATGATATACCTGAACCTTCACCGAGGTAACAGTTTGACCATGATATACCTGAACCTTCACTGAGGTAACAGTTTGACCATGATATACCTGAACCTTCACAGAGGTAACAGTTTGACCATGATATACCTGAACCTTCACAGAGGTAACAGTTTGACCATGATATAACTGAACCTTCACTGAGGTAACAGTTTGACCATGATATAACTGAACCTTCACTGAGGTAACAGTTTGACCATGATATAACTGAACCTTCACAGAGGTAACAGTTTGACCATGATATACCTGAACCTTCACCGAGGTAACAGTTTGACCATGATATAACTGAACCTTCACCGAGGTAACAGTTTGACCATGATATACCTGAACCTTCACTGAGGTAACAGTTTGACCATGATATAACTGAACCTTCACTGAGGTAACAGTTTGACCATGATATACCTGAACCTTCACAGAGGTAACAGTTTGACCATGATATACCTGAACCTTCACCGAGGTAACAGTTTGACCATGATATACCTGAACCTTCACCGAGGTAACAGTTTGACCATGATATAACTGAACCTTCACCGAGGTAACAGTTTCACCATGATATAACTTAACCTTCACCGAGGTAACAGTTTGACCATGATATACCTGAACCTTCACTGAGGTAACAGTTTGACCATGATATACCTGAACCTTCACTGAGGTAACAGTTTGACCATGATATAACTGAACCTTCACCGAGGTAACAGTTTGACCATGATATAATATCCCGATGACAGCTACAGCAAACAACAGAGAACGTTAGTGAAAATATGTCAAGAGAGAAAGACACTGGAACTTACGGTGTTCGTACTAACCTTAGAACTCTGCACGTGCAAAACCCCCGTGGAAAAACAGCCGGGAAGACGAGAGGAAGGACAGAATAGAGAGAAGACACAGAGAGACAGAGAGAGAAAAGGAAAAGGATGTTAAAAAACAACGGCCTGAACTTATCAAATCAAGTTCAATAATTTTTTTTCAGTTTGAGAGCTGAGGGTTAGAAGGTTTCAGTCAAAATTCTTCAAAGTTAAGAAATAAAAACCAATGTAGTATTGTTTTTTTTATTTTTATTATAGAATTAACAAAAATAACCAGAGAAAAAGTTGCACTAGCAGGTGTTAAATTGAATTGAAATTGATTTCACCCAATGTGTAAAAACAAGGTGCAAGCCAGGGTTGGGATCAATTCCATTTCAATTCCAGTCAATTCAGAAAATAAACCTAATTCCAATTCCAAATGTTCCTCATTGAAAAGCATTGAAGTGAATTGGAATTGAAATGGAATTGACCCCAACCCTGGTGCACACAGTAACGACTAGATGTAACCATGGTACACTAACCACTAATTTGCCATGCTATATAGGACAACAAAAGTAACACTATTTTCAAAAATAAACTGTAATTCCGTCCTTTCTAGCCTGGCCAAGTAGCACCAAGCAGGTGGGCTGTACACCACCAGCACACAGTAATCACCAGGCCTGAATAACATGTGTTATCCTGCAGTTCCCCCTCCCACCAAGGTGGGGCAGCGGTGAGCCATACTTACAGAGGGGGAGGTGGCTGCAGAGAGCAGAGGGAGGATCCCTCCACAGGCGATAATGATGTTGTCCACCATCTGAGAGATGAGGTGTATAGTGTTGTGGACAAAGATGATGTTCTCATTGCTGTTCACAAAGTCCATTACTGACTTGGTTGAATGGCTGGAGAGAGGAGAGGAGAGGAGAGGAGAGGAGAGGAGAGGAGAGGAGAGGAGAGGAGAGGAGAGGAGAGGAGAGGAGAGGAGAGGAGAGGAGGGAAGAGAAGAGATGTGAAGAGAAGAGAAGAGAGGATAAGAGAAGAGAGGAGAGGAGAGGAGAGGAGAAGAGAAAAGAGAGGAGAAGAGAAGAGAGGAGAGGAGAGGAGAGGAGAGGAGAGGAGAGGAGAAGAGAAGAGAAGGGAGGGGAGGGGAGGGGAGAAGAGAAGAGAAGAGAAGAGAAGAGAAGAGAAGAGAAGAGAAGAGAGAGAGAAGAGAGAAGAGAAGAGAAGAGAGGAGAGGAGAGGAGAGGAGAGGAGAGGAGAGGAGAGGAGAGGAGAGGAGAGAAGAGAAGAGAAGAGAAGAGAAGAGAAGAGAAGAGAAGAGAAGAGAAGAGAGGAGAGGAGAGGAGAGAGGAGAAGAGAGGAGAGGAGAAGAGAGGAGAGGAATGGAGAGGAGAGGAGAGGAGAGGAAGGATGAGAGGAGAGCAAGGATGAGAGGAGAGGAGAAAGATAGGGGAGTGAGAACAGGGAAAGAGGAGAGAGTGAAGAGTTAATAATAAAGTGTTGTTCACGAGAGGGAAACGAGAGGTCTCCCGTTTATTTCAGTCTCTTTGTCTGTAAACTCAGTTCAAAAGGTGCTCACTCTCAAACCAAGGAATAACCCAAGGAGGAATAACCCAAGGAGGAATAACCCAAGGAGGAATAACCCAATGAGGAATAACCCAAGGAGGAATAACCCAAGGAGCAATAACCCAGGGAGGAATAACCCAAGGAGGAATAACCCAAGGAGGAATAACCCAATGAGGAATAACTCAAGGAGGAATAACCCAAGGAGGAATAACCCAGGGAGGAATAACCCAATGAGGAATAACCCAAGGAGGAATAACCCAGGGAGGAATAACCCAAGGAGGAATAACCCAAGGAGGAATAACCCAAGGAGGAATAACCCAGGGAGGAATAATCCAAGGAGGAATCACCCAAGGAGGAATAACCCAGGGAGGAATAACCCAATGAGGAATAACTCAAGGAGGAATAACCCAGGGAGGAATAACCCAATGAGGAATAACCCAATGAGGAATAACCCAAGGAGGAATAACCCAAGGAGGAATAACCCAGGGAGGAATGACCCAAGGAGGAATAACCCAGGGAGGAATAACCCAATGAGGAATAACCCAGGGAGGAATAACCCAATGAGGAATAACCCAGGGAGGAATGACCCAAGGAGGAATAACTCAAGGAGGAATAACTCAAGGAGGAATAACCCAAGGAGGAATAACTCAAGGAGGAATAACCCAAGGAGGAATAACCCAGGGAGGAATAACCCAATGAGGAATAACCCAGGGAGGAATAACCCAATGAGGAATAACCCAGGGAGGAATAACCCAAGGAGGAATAACCCAGGGAGGAATAACCCAATGAGGAATAACCCAGAGAGGAATAACCCAGGGAGGAATGACCCAAGGAGGAATAACCCAGGGAGGAATGACCCAAGGAGGAATAACCCAAGGAGGCCCGAGTCATACCGGAGTGAGCCTGGGGCACAGTCCGGTTGTCATATTGACCTCTCATTCGCTGCACAGAATAACTCAAACACCTTTCATTGAGCTTCTTTATCTCCCCCTGAGAGTGGGTGTGGAATATCCCCTGGGTGTGGAATATCCCCTGGGTGTGGAATATCCCCTGGGTGTGGAATATCCCCTGGGTGTGGAATATCCCCAGGGTGTGGAATATCCCCAGGGTGTGGAATATCTGCCAGGTGTGGAATGTTCCCTGGGTGTGGAATATCCCCTGGGTATGGAATATCTCTTGTAACTTCAGTTGCTTCTTCATTTCCTACGTCTTGATCTGTAGTTGATTTGACCTACATAAAAGTGAAACACTGTACCCCAGGCCATCGCAGGACCATCTATCTCCAGCCCTGAGTGGCTCTGGTCTAAAATAGTGCACTACACAGTGTCTAGTGTGACTGTCTCTGACCTCCAGAGCGAACACACACATACACACACACACCTCCTCCAGACGTGTACGTCTGTCTCCAGGGCGAACAGCAGGTCAGTGAGGAGGCGCTGGTGCATGGGCGACCACTTGAACTCTGGGATACGGAACATGGTGGTGCGAGGGCCTGGGCTGAACTGGCGTCGCTGCTCCTCCGTCATGGGCATCCCTCTGAAGCCCAGGTCCACACGCAGGTCACGTTCCAACTGGGCCGCCGTACGACCGTGGAGAGCCTGTAGAGGGGAGGAGAGAGACAGGTCGAGGTAAGTCGGCGGTTCGGTTCCGGGGAAGTAGAGAGACAGGTCTAGGTAAATTGGCGGTTCGGTTCCTGAGCTAAAACCAACAGTTGAAAGAACCTTATTATTGACAATAAAACAGAAGAACAGAAGCTAAGCTAACAGCTAAGATAACATCTAAGTTAAAAACCATGTCAGAGCTAATAACCACGGCTAAGCTAACAGCTAAGTTATAAACCATTTCAGAGCTAATAACCACGGCTAAGCTAACAGCTAAGTTATAAACCATTTCAGAGCTAATAACCACGGCTAAGCTAACAGCAAAGATATAAACCATTTCAGAGCTAATAACCACGGCTAAGCTAACAGCTAAATTAAAAACCATGTCAGAGCTAATAACCACGGCTAAGCTAACAGCTAAATTAAAAACCATGTCAGAGCTAATAACCACGGCTAAGCTAACAGCTAAGTTATAAACCATTTCAGAGCTAATAACCACGGCTAAGCTAACAGCTAAATTAAAAACCATGTCAGAGCTAATAACCACGGCTAAGCTAACAGCTAAGTTATAAACCATTTCAGAGCTAATAACCACGGCTAAGCTAACAGCTAAATTAAAAACCATGTCAGAGCTAATAACCACGGCTAAGCTAACAGCTAAGTTATAAACCATTTCAGAGCTAATAACCACGGCTAAGCTAACAGCTAAGTTATAAACCATTTCAGAGCTAATAACCTTGGCTAAGCTAACAGCTAAATTAAAAACCATGTCAGAGCTAATAACCACGGCTAAGCTAACAACTACAGCTAGGTTCACTTTTAAAGTTTGAAAGTATCGAGATCGTTAAGGATACATTTTGCTATTGTAGTTAGCCAGCCATGGACTTGTTTATCTGAAAACAGTAACCGACGTTAACTATAGAGTTACCTCAACTGACCTAAGACACTTGAGGTAAGATATTTGACACACCAGGACGATATACCTGAGTAGTGGCCGTGGTCTGGATCTTCATCTCCTTCCCATCATCAGACCTTTCTGTATCAGACGTGGTGCTCACTGTGTCACCGCCAGCCTTACCCCCTGCCACCTCTCCATCAGCCCCAGACGGACCCTCTCCCCCTGGGTAGCCCTGGATCTCAGCTGCCTGGCTCTCTCTCTGGGCAATGGAGCTGATGTCAGCCAGGGGGCTCTGGATCTTGAAGGGCCCGACCTCGGGGAGCCCTCCCTGGGCTTGGCTCAGGTCTGAGCCCCTGCAGGAGGTCATGTGGGCTAGGAGACTCAGGTCGTCGCTGGCGCTGGTGGAGGATTGGACGGGGCCAGAGCCTAAGGGGTTGGGCTGGTCCGGGCTGGGCAGAACCAGAGGGTCTGTGGTGGCCAGTGCTGGAAGCAGCTTCTCATCAACCTCAGGGGGAGAGAAGAGAGAAAGATACCATTCAACATGTCGTCCAACATAGAGAAGGTGATGACGTCTCCCAGAAATACCACAACAACACTGGATGGTGCTTTCTTATTTAAAAAGGTGACACATTTTGACCTGTCAAAGTGAATACAATAAAGTATATTGATGTGAATGAGAAAGACAGAGAGGACGAGAGGAAGGGAGGAAGGAAGGGAGGGAGAGAGGAAGGGAGGAAGGAAGAGAGGAAGGAAGGGAGGAAGGAAGGGAGGGAGAGAGGGAGGGAGGAAGGAAGAGAGGAAGGAAGGGAGGAAGGAAGAGAGGAAGGAAGATAGGAAGTAAGGAAGGAAGATAGGAAGTAAGGAAGGAAGACAGGAAGGGAGGAAAGAAGGGAGGAAGAGAAGAAGGGAGGAAGGAAGGGAGGGAGAGAGGAAGGGAGGAAGGAAGGCAGGAAGTAAGGAAGGAAGAGCGGAAGAGAGGGAGGGGGGAAGGAAGGAAGGAAGGAAGGAAGGAAGGAAGGAAGGAAGGAAGGGAGGGAGGGAGGGAGGAAGGAAGGAAGGAAGAGAGGAAGGGAGGAAGGAAGGAAGGAAGGAAGGAAAGAAGGAAGGAAGGAAGGAAGGAAGGAAGGAAGGAAGGAAGGAAGGAAGGAAGGAAGGAAGATAGGAAGTAAGGAAGGAAGACAGGAAGGGAGGAAAGAAGGGAGGAAGAGAAGAAGGGAGGAAGGAAGGGAGGGAGAGAGGAAGGGAGGAAGGAAGGCAGGAAGTAAGGAAGGAAGAGCGGAAGAGAGGGAGGGGGGGAAGGAAGGAAGGAAGGAAGGAAGGAAGGAAGGGAGGGAGGGAGGAAGGAAGGAAGGAAGGAAGGGAGGAAGGAAGGAAGGAAGGAAGGAAGGAAGGAAAGAAGGAAGGAAGGAAGGAAGGAAGGAAGGAAGGAAGGAAGGAAGGAAGGAAGGAAGGAAGGAAGGAAGGAAGGAAGGAAGAGAGGAAGGAAGAGAGGAAGGAAGAGAGGAAGGAAGTAAGGAAGAAACCAGGTAGTGCAGCAGAGGCATCACAACTTCCTACAGTGAGATAGCTCCTTGATACTGTGTAAATACAGAGACAGTATTTATTCCTTATCATGATGTTGTTACTACCACAGGAAATGAAGGGACTATTCCTATTAAAACACATTTTTAACCCCTACCTTGCTGAAGAGGAATCCGTTGTTGCTAGGGACACTATCTTTCTCGTCGGCAAGGGTGATGAGCGGACCCATGTTCCCATCATCCTCCATGGCGCCCAGCCCCGTGATCACTGTCTCATCTTTAGATGTCAGGTTACCGTGGTTCCCTTTCAGCTTCTGCACCACGGCACTGTAGGCGCTGTCCAGCAGGGAGTCCACCTCCACCAGGGGCCCGTTCTCTATCCTCCCTCCTCCTATCCCTCCTCCTCCCAATCCCTCCATCCTCCCTCCTCCTATCCCTCCTCCCAATCTCTCCATCCTCCCTCCTCCTATTCCTCCTCCTCCCAATACCTCCATCCTCCCTCCTCCTATCCCTCCTATCCCTCCTCCCAGTCCCTCCATCACTCCTCCTCCAACCAGTCCCTCCATCACTCCTCCTCCTCCGACCATCCCTTCTGGAGACAGATCCAGGTCGTCTAGTTTGACCTCTGTGGCCTCCACCTTCTCCGCCTTGATATCCACCAGGAGGTCATGAACTTCGACCCTAACGCCTGACCCCTGACCTTGCTCCCCAGGGGTCAATGCCTCTCTGTTGGGTCCCTTCACGCCCAACCCGACCCCTCCCTCAGCAAGCAGATTCCTGGAGACCCCTCCTGCTCCTCCCTCTCCGTACTCGGCCTCACTCTCGGGCGTCTGGCTCTGGGAGTGGTCGTCCAGCTCGCGGATCTCCAGGTTGCCGTTGACGACGGGGGCGGGCGTGGCCGAGAGGCCGGAGATGGTGGAGACAGAACCTTTCTTCCCCTTCTTGATGTTCTCCTCCTCCTGTCGCTGGTACTCCTCATACATCTTAGCCAGGTACTCCTTATGGGCCTCGTACGTTACCTATGGAAGATCAATAACTAATAATCAATAACATCTTAGCCAGGTACTCCTTATGGGCCTCGTACGTTACCTATGGAAGATCAATAACTAATTATCAATAGCATCTTAGCCAGGTACTCCTTATGGGCCTCGTACGTTACCTATGGAAGATCAATAACATCTTAGCCAGGTACTCCTTATGGGCCTCGTACGTTACCTATGGAAGATCAATAACTAATTATCAATAGCATCTTAGCCAGGTACTCCTTATGGGCCTCATAGGTTACCTATGGAAGATCAATAACTAATTATCAATAACATCTTAGCCAGGTACTCCTTATGGGCCTTGTACGTTACCTTACAGAGGGGGAAACATAATCAATAACTAATAATCAATAACATCTTAGCCAGGTACTCCTTATGGGCCTCGTACGTTACCTTAGAGAGGGGGAAACATAATCAATAACTAATTATCAATAACATCTTAGCCAGGTACTCCTTATGGGCCTCGTACGTTACCTTACAGAGGGGGAGACATAATCAATAACTAATAATCAATAACATCTTAGCCAGGTACTCCTTATGGGCCTTGTACGTTACCTTACAGAGGGGGAGACATGATCAATAACTAATAACACCAGAGATCAATAACTAATCCATAATTTGTTATCAATGTGTTTTCATTAAATAAACGGTACAAGGCTGATTGACATCATGTAACACTTGCAATAGTCTAACATGAACAAAATAATACCTACAACCCCCCCTGACTCCAGCCACCCAACATCGTGTGATTACCTTGGAGTGAGCAATGGACAACGTATCCACCCAGACCCTCCATCCACCCCACTCATACTTGATGGCGTGGTAGAGCAGGATCCTGAAGATGTTATAGACCATCTCCATCATCTTCTGTTCCTCTGGGCTCTTGGGGTTGATGTAACCCAGACTGAACATCCAGTCCTGCCACACTGAACACTGTAACAGACACCTAGAGACAGACAATATATCATCAATATATCATCAATATATCATCAATATAATCATCAATATATCATCAATAATATCATCAATATATCATCAATATATCATCAATAATATCATCAATAATATCATCAATATATCATCAATAATATCATCAATAATATCATCAATAATATCATCAATATATCATCAATATATCATCAATATATCATCAATAATATCATCAATATATCATCAATAATATCATCAATAATATCATCAATATATCATCAATATATCATCAATATATCATCAATAATATCATCAATATATCATCAATAATATCATCAACATATCATCAATATATCATCAATAAAATCATCAATATATCATCAATAATATCATCAATTGGTCATCAATAATATCATCAATATATCATCAATAATATCATCAATATATCATCAATATATCATCAATAATATCATCAATATATCATCAATAATATCATCAATATATCATCAATATATCATCAATAATATCATCAATATGTCATCAATATATCATCAATAATATCATCAATATATCATCAATATATCATCAATATATCATCAATAATATCATCAATATATCATCAATATATCATCAATATATCATCAATAATATCATCAATATATCATCAATATATCATCAATAATATCATCAATATATCATCAATATATCATCAATATATCATCAATAATATCATCAATATATCATCAATATATCATCAATAATATAATCAATATATCATCAATATATCATCAATAATATAATCAATATATCATCAATAATATCATCAATAATATCAGTAATATCATCAATATATCATCAATATATCATCAATAATATTATCAATATATCATCAATAATATCATCAATAATATCATCAATATATCATCAATATATCATCAATAATATCATCAATATATCATCAATATATCATCAATAATATCATCAATAATATCATCAATAATATCATCAATAATATCATCAATATATCATCAATAATATCATCAATAATATCATCAATATATCATCAATAATATCATCAATAATATCATCAATAATATCATCAATAATATCATCAATATATCATCAATATATAATCAATAATATCATCAATATATCAGCAATATATCATCAATAATATCATCAATATGTCATCAATATATCATCAATAATATTCATACTGTGATCAATAATACTGTTAGGGTTGATACAACACTAGATAGATGATGTCGTTAATATCTCAGTGTGTGTGTTCTTTCCTGTGTGTGTTCTGTGTGTGAGTTCCTGTGCGTGTGTGTATGTGTGTGTGTGTGTTTTTATGTGCATGTGTGTGTGTGTGTATGTATGTGCATGTGTGTGTGTGTGTATGTATGTGCATGTGTGTGTGTATGTATGTGTATGCGTGTGTGTGTGTGTGTGTGTGTGTGTGTGTGTGTGTGTGTGTGTGTATGTATGTATGTATGTATGTGTGTGTGTGTGTGTGTGTGTGTGTGTGTGTGTGTGTGTGTGTATGTGTATGTGTGTGTGTGTACATGTGTGTGTGTGTGTATGTATGTGTGTGTGTGTGTGTGTGTGTGTGTATGTATGTATGTATGTATGTATGTGTGTGTGTGTGTGTGTGTGTGTGTGTGTGTGTATATGTGTGGTGTATGTATGTGTGTGTGTGTGTGTGTGTGTGTGTGTGTGTGTGTGTGTGTGTGTGTGTGTGTGTGTGTGTGTGTATGTATGTGTGTGTGTGTGTGTGTGTGTCCTCACCGTCTGTTCTCTCGGCTGCTGCTGAACAGTTTGATCATGTCAGACAGGAACAGTGTCTTGACCTCCATCAGTTCAGTACTGGGACTAGAGCTCTTCAACAAGGTCGCTACCACCTTCAGTATCACTGACAGAGGCAGGGGGGAGGGAGGGATGGAGGGAGAGAGAGAGAGAGGAGGGAGGGATAGAGAGAGAGAGAGATGGAGGGAGAGAGAGTGAGAGAGGGGGAGGTTTAGATGGAGGGAGAGAGAGGAGGGATAGATGGAGGGAGAGAGAGAGTGAGGGGGGAGGGAGAGATGGAGGGAGAGAGATAGAGAGAGAGAGAGAGAGGGGAGGGGGGAGGGATAGATGGAGGGAGAGAGAGGAGGGGGAAGGGATAGAAGGAGGGAGAGAGAGAGAGGAGGGAGAGATGGAGGGAGAGAGAGAGGGGAATGGAGGAAGGAGAGATGGAGGGAAAGAGAGAGAGGGAGTGGGAAATGGAGGGAGAGAAAGAGAGGAGGGAGAGATGGAGAGAGAGTGAGAGAGGGGGAGGTGTAGATGGAGGGAGAGGGAGGGATAGATGGAGGGAGAGAGAGAGGAGGGGGAGGGAGAGATGGAGGGAGAGAGAGGAGGGGGAGGGATCGATGGAGGGAGAGAGAGAGGAGGGGGAGGGATCGATGGAGGGAGAGAGAGAGAGGGGGATAGATGGAAGGAGAAAGAGAGAGGGGGATAGATGGAGGGAGAGAGAGAGAGGGGGGGAGGGAGAGATTGAGGGAAAGAGAGAGAGGGGGAGGGGGGAGAGATGGAGGGAGAGAGAGAGAGAGGGGGGGAGAGTTGGAGAGAGAGAGAGAGGAGAGAGAGAGAGAGAGAGAGAGAGAGAGAGAGAGAGAGAGAAAGAGAGGGAGGGGGTTAGTTTTCATATCACAGGTACAACTACTTAATCAATATTTCCAAGAGGGCAGCCAATAATAATTCATCTTTCAATGCATCCAAAATGGCATCCTAATCCCTATTTAAACCTTAATAAAGACTGACAGACCCAGACAAGTGACAGAGAGAAAAAGGCGTGGACTAGACACTTACTGGGGTTCTGTATCTTGACGGTGGAGTCAGGTTCTGGGTGAGGCTTGTGGACTACCTGGGTACACACCTGTTCTGTTAGAATCTACAGGGAGATAGGACAGTTACAGCTGTCAATCCAACACAAGACACACCCCTTTAAGATATATTACACAAGTAAGACTTTATAAACAGGAAAATAAGAAGTTATTGTAACCATACACATGGAGGCCTCCCGAGGCAAGGCATCTCAGTGCTAGAGGCGTCACCACAGACCCCGGTTCCATTCCAGGCTGTATCACAGCGGTATAAGGCAAGGCATCTCAGTGCTAGAGGCGTCACTACAGACCCCGGTTCCATTCCAGGCTGTATCACAGCGGTATAAGGCACTGCATCTCAGTGCTAGAGGCGTCACCACAGACCCCGGTTCCATTCCAGGCTGTATCACAGCGGTATAAGGCAAGGCATCTCAGTGCTAGAGGCGTCACTACAGACCCCGGTTCCATTCCAGGCTGTATCACAGCGGTATAAGGCACTGCATCTCAGTGCTAGAGGCGTCACTACAGACCCCGGTTCCATTCCAGGCTGTATCACAGCGGTCTAAGGCACTGCATCTCAGTGCTAGAGGCGTCACTACAGACCCCGGTTCCATTCCAGGCTGTATCACAACCAGCCTAGATCGGGAGTCCTATAGGGCGGTGCACAATTGGTTCAGCATCGTCCAGATTTGGCCAATGTAGGCCGTCATTGTAAAAAAATATTTGTTCTTAACTGACTTGACTAGTTAAATAAAGGATGAATAAAACATACCTTGTTGTGTGTGTGTGTGTGTGTGTGTGTGTGTGCCCTGGGACCCAGAGGATAGCCCCCAGTTTTACACCTCTGGCCTTGGCTACTTTGTTGCCAGGGGGTTACCTAGGTCCTTCCAGAACTCTCTCCCATGTCTAGTGTCACGTGACCTGGCCAGCAAATCACAAGCTGTACCAGGTGGGGGATCTCAAACTTCCAACACATTCTGTTATTTAGATGGACAGAGGACCAGAGAGATACAGATCAGAGGACCTCCACACCACCTTAACTCAGCCCCTACTGAACCTCTTCTGACCAATCCACCAACCCTGAACTGACCATTCAACCATTATCACTTCCACTAGTTCCTTCCTACTTCCTGGATGCCTCCACTAGTTCTCTCCTACTTCCGGGTTGCCTCCACTAGTTAATTCCTACTTCCTGGTTGCCTCCATTAGTTCCTTCCTACTTCCTGGTTGCATCCACTAGTTCCCTTCTGGTTGCCTCCTCTAGTTCCCTCCTACTTCCTGGTTGCCTCTACTAGTTCCCTCCTACTTCCTGGTTGCCTCCACTAGTTCCCTCCTGGTTGCCTCCACTAGTTCCCTCCTACTTCCTGGTTGCTGTGTGTTATGTACATCTGTCTCCTACGTGTCATTGCCACGCCCTCTAACAGAGATGATGTCAACGGCACCTTTTATCAAGACCACCACCAGTTGGTGGCTCCTCTACCCTGTGATGGTGTGTGTCAGGCAGTGGGAGGCTCTTGTGTGTGTGTGTGTGTGTTACCTACCTCATAGAGTGTGTTGTAGGTGGTGACGCTGACTGTGTTGGTGTGGATCATCAGCCTCTCTCCCAGCAGGGTGAACAGGCTGTGTGTGTGCATGATCTCCACCTTCCTCCTGCACCAATACACACACACACACACACACACACACACACACACACACACACACACACACACACACACACACACACACACACACACACATACAAAATATTTTTAATTGTGAGTGATGATTGTACCAATAAGACAGACTATTATTATAAGAATGTTGTCTTACATCAAATCTCATGTCACACACACACACACACACACACACACACACAATCACGCACACAAACACGCACACAAACACACTCCAGGTCTGTCTCTGTCAGGGGCCTTATCACCGCTTGGCCAAGACAGGAAGCAGCTAGTGGAGCTGTCAGTTACCATGACGCCCGGGGGATGGAGGAAGACAGGAAGCAGCTAGTGGAGCTGTCAGTTACCATGACGCCCAGGGTACGGAGGAAGAAATAAATGACAACAACAAATCGCCACAGCAACCAACTGGCCCAGCCGACAGCACGTTGCCATGACAACAACTGAACGTTCCATAAAACCGTAAGTGAACATCCAGCAGAGACAGATCTCTCCTCTCCTCTCCTCTCATTCAGACTGGAGACAGATCTCTCCTCTCCTCTCATTCAGACTGGAGACAAATCTCTCCTCTCATTCAGACTGGACACAGATCTCTCCTCTCATTCAGACTGGAGACAGATCTCTCCTCTCCTCTCATTCAGACTGGAGACAGATCTCTCCTCTCATTCAGACTGGAGACAGATCTCTCCTCTCCTCTCCTCTCATTCAGACTGGAGACAGATCTCTCCTCTCCTCTCCTCTCATTCAGACTGGAGACAGATCTCTCCTCTCATTCAGACTGGAGACAGATCTCTCCTCTCATTCAGACTGGAGATGGATCTCTCCTCTCATTCAGACTGGAGACAGATCTCTCCTCTCATTCAGACTGGAGACAGATCTCTCCTCTCATTCAGACTGGAGACAGATCTCTCCTCTCCTCTCCTCTCATTCAGACTGGAGACAGATCTCTCCTCTCATTCAGACTGGAGACAGATCTCTTCTCTCCTCTCCTCTCATTCAGACTGGAGACAGATCTCTCCTCTCCTCTCCTCTCATTCAGATTGGAGACAGATCTCTCCTCTCATTCAGACTGGAGACAGATATCTCCTCTCATTCAGACTGGAAACAGATCTCTCCTCTCATTCAGACTGGAGACAGATCTCTCCTCTCATTCAGACTGGATACAGATCTCTCCTCTCCTCTCATTCAGAATGGAGACAGATCTCTCCTCTCATTCAGACTGGAGACAGATTCTGTGGAAAGACTTTGTGACCACTGCTAACGTAATAAATGGCTTTATAAATACATTTGGATTGATTGATTGATTGAGTTACTGCTAATGGTAGCGACTAGTGGTGTCTGGCTCTCCAACAGTGAGGACCGCTGTCTCTCCGATGTTACATTTGTGATGTCATAATCAGGGTGACCTATATCTTTATAGAACTGGGCTCAGGTGGTGGGTTCTCATATAATGTGTTCTGAGGAAAATCTCTCAATCGCTTGCTCATAAACAGGACAATATCTCTCTTTGTCTCTCTCTTTCTTTAACCCTTCCTCCCCTTTAAACATTATAACAAAGTGGAAACTATCTCAACATTGAGATATACATAGGCACTTAATGGAACTCGTACTCTTGTGTAAACTTCTTTAAAACTACAATAAGTGTCAGTGCTCAACCTTGAAAACGTATTTGGGATAGGGGGCAGTATTTTCACGTCCGGATGAGGGTTAGGGTTAAGTAAACTGGGATAAGGTTTTGGGTTAGTAAACTGCTTGCTACTCAGGCCCAGAAGCTAGGATATGCATATTATTAGTATTGGATATAGTATTAGTATAGCATTTGGATAGAAAACCCTCTGAAGTTTCTAAAACTGTTTGAATCATGTCTGTGAGTATAACAGAACTTATGTAGCAGGCAAAACCCAGAGGACAAACATATATATTTTTTGAGGTCACTCTCTTTTCAATGAGATATCTTTGGGAATCCAGAATTCTAAGGGACTTTCTTGCAGTTCCTTTAGCTTCCACTGGATGTCAACGGTCTTTAGAAATTGGTTGAGGTTTTTCCTTTGAGAAATGAAGAAGTAGCACTGTTCAGAACGAGGGTAGAGGGAAGTGTACTCTTGGTTAGAGGCGCGGGACCTGAAAGCCCGCTCCCCTTTGTTTTCCTCCGGTATTGAACACAGTTTATCCCGTCTTCAATTTAATCGATTACTTACGTAAAAAAATACCTAGTTG
>NC_143050.1:8055000-8060000 GCF_057628025.1 Oncorhynchus mykiss
TTTTAAGAGATGAGGGGCACTGCTAGGCAACCACAATAAACGTTTCCTGTCAACAACACAAGCACAACAACAGCGCCGAGATGGAAGCTCACACACATATACTTGCACACACACACACACACACATTTTCCGGAACGCTGGTCCATAATGCAATTCTCCACATGCAGCACCTCTGATTACCCAGAAACCCCAAGGGGGCTTGGACATAAACAAGCAAACAGACAAACAAGTAGGGTCCCGAGGCTCAGCAGGTAGAGCGAGACTCAGCTAGAGGAACGAGGCTCAGCTGGAGGAACGAGACTCAGCTGGTAGAACGAGGCTCAGCTGGAGGAACGAGGCACAGCTGGTAGAGCGAGGCTCAGCTAGTAGAGCGAGACAGCTGGAGGAAGAGGCTCAGCTGGAGGAACGAGGCTCAGCTAGAGGAGTGAGGCTCAGCTGGAGGAACGAGGCTCAGCTGGTAGAGCGAGGCTCAGCTAGTAGAGCTGTTTCCTCCCCTTCATCTACACTGACTGAAGTGGATTTAACAAGTGACATCAATAAGGTGAAGGTGTCCTTAATGTTTTGTACATTCAGTGTAGTATTTATATTTTTACTTTTATTTAACTAGGCAAGTCAGTTAAGAACAAATTCTTATTTTCAATGACGGCCTAGGAACAGTGCCTGTTCAGGGGCAGCACGACAGATTTGTACCTTGTCAGCTCGGGGGTTTGAACTTGCAACCTTCCGGTTACTAGTCCAACGCTCTAACCACTAGGCTACCCTGCCGCCCCAGTATGTAGTATGTAGTATGTAGTATGAAGTTCAGTACCTTGAGTATGAGTTGTTTGAGGAACTTCTGTACGAAGTAGTATGTAGTATGTTGTCATGACGTTGCCCTTTTTGGGTACAGCAAGCCCCATCCCCCTCTCCCTGCCTCCCCCTTTCCTCCTTCAACTGGGCTGCTGTGGTCAGAGAAACGTCATAAATTCCTGAGGATCTCCTCATGGCCAAACAGTATAGAAGTATAGAGTGAAGTTTCATAGAGAACAAAGGAATTTCTTCCACCTCACAGAACTTGAGGTCCGAACAACGTTTACGTTCCGGAGAAGGTATAAAAGATCGGTGAAGAATCCATCTACGAACTGGTCCGTTTGTTACAACTTGGGGAAGCTCATGGGAGACGGTGTGGCCACATTACCATAACGCTGTTGATATAATAGCCTCAGATATGAGCTTAACATCTAATTGTTGTATAAGGTGAATGAGTGAGGATGATACTGTTTGTAAAATTGTGTAATGTGATTTTGGACTGTTTAATGAAGGAAACTCCAATTCCCTTTTGAGTTTAACTAAATCAGAGAACCGCTCATGAGCCCAGTTAGGGTCAGGCATCCTGGGACAGCCCCTTTTCTGCAATTCCAAATAAAACTCCAATCTTGAGAATTCCTCAAGTAGACCATGTTTCTCTCAATCACGGGAGGACAAAGGTTGTAGACCATTGCTGAATCTTTTAACCATACCACGTGGTTAAACTCTTAGACTATCGATACCGACAGAATAAGAACAAGTCTTTAATATTAATTACTAGTCTGCAGCTAGGAATTCGGTATCATTGAATGCGAAGAACAACAACCCCCGAAACATCCATTCTAGAACAACATGAATGAATGTCACTCTTAACTATCCACTATAACCACAACAGAGAGAGAGACAGACAATTCTACAAAAGAAACAAACTTCTCAACAGCGATCAAGATGACACACTGAGCGTAAATATATATATTGATTGCAATTGTTCCCGAATGAGTGAGCGTTCATGTGTAAAGGATTAGCATTTCAATTATTATAATTATCAACTCTGTAGTGACTTCTTAGCTGACCTCCACTTGTTATAATTATCAACTCTGTAGTGACTTCTCAGCTGACCCCCACTTGTTATAATTATCAACTCTGTAGTGACTTCTCAGCTGACCTCCACTTGTTATAATTATCAACTCTGTAGTGACTTCTCAGCTGACCCCCACTTGTTATAATTATCAACTCTGTAGTGACTTCTCAGCTGACCTCCACTTGTTATAATTATCAACTCTGTAGTGACTTCTCAGCTGACCTCCACTTGTTATAATTATCAACTCTGTAGTGACTTCTCAGCTGACCTCCACTTGTTATAATTATCAACTCTGTAGTGACTTCTCAGCTGACCTCCACTTGTTATAATTATCAACTCTGTAGTGACTTCTCAGCTGACCTCCACTCCCCGTTTTGTCCACCAAGCTGCACATTCCCTTATCATTTCGTGTAACCATATTGGCCTTGTTTGTTTGTTTATGCATGTCTATGAATTACTTAGTTAGTAATAAATAAATGATTTAAGACAATTGATGCATGGATGACTCATAGTGAAGACTGGGTTCGTGCAGATAACCAACCATTTACAGACGTTTGGAATTAGACTAACGTGAGGTAAAATAAATAATTCATTAATCAGAAGACTATTGATCAGATATGAAAATATCTGAAAGGTTATATTGGGAAATTATAACTTTGTAATCTTTTTAATATTTTCCTTGGTGCCCCGACTTCCTAGTTAGTGTCAATTTAATGATAGTAAAGACACGACAGTGTAAAACAGTGTTACCTTGAGTATGAGTTGTTTCAGGAACTACAGTACGAAGTATGCATGTAGTATGTAGTATGTAAAACAGTGTTACCTTGAGTATGAGTTGTTTGAGGAACTACAGTACGAAGTATGCATGTAGTATGTAGTATGTAGTATGTAAAACAGTGTTACCTTGAGTATGAGTAGTTTGAGGAACTACAGTACGAAGTATGCATGTAGCATGTAGTATGTACTATGTAAAACAGTGTTACCTTGAGTATGAGTTGTTTGAGGAACTACAGTACGAAGTATGCATGTAGTATGTAGTATGTAAAACAGTGTTACCTTGAGTATGAGTTGTTTGAGGAACTACAGTACGAAGTATGCATGTAGTATGTAGTATGTAGTATGTAAAACAGTGTTACCTTGAGTATGAGTTGTTTGAGGAACTACAGTACGAAGTATGCATGTAGTATGTAGTATATAAAACAGTGTTACCTTGAGTATGAGTTGTTTGAGGAACTACAGTACGAAGTATGCATGTAGCATGTAGTATGTAGTATGTAAAACAGTGTTACCTTGAGTATGAGTTGTTTGAGGAACTACAGTACGAAGTATGCATGTAGCATGTAGTATGTAGTATGTAAAACAGTGTTACCTTGAGTATGAGTTGTTTGAGGAACTACAGTACGAAATATGCATGTAGCATGTAGTATGTAGTATGTAAAACAGTGTTACCTTGAGTATGAGTAGTTTGAGGAACTACAGTACGAAGTATGCATGTAGTATGTAGTATGTAAAACAGTGTTACCTTGAGTATGAGTTGTTTGAGGAACTACAGTACGAAGTATGCATGTAGTATGTAGTATGTAAAACAGTGTTACCTTGAGTATGAGTTGTTTGAGGAACTACAGTACGAAGTATGCATGTAGCATGTAGAATGTAGTATGTAAAACAGTGTTACCTTGAGTATGAGTTGTTTGAGGAACTGCAGTACGAAGTATGCATGTAGCATGTAGTATGTAGTATGTAAAACAGTGTTACCTTGAGTATGAGTTGTTTGAGGAACTACAGTACGAAGTATGCATGTAGCATGTAGTATGTAGTATGTAAAACAGTGTTACCTTGAGTATGAGTTGTTTGAGGAACTACAGTACGAAGTATGCATGTAGCATGTAGTATGTAGTATGTAAAACAGTGTTACCTTGAGTATGAGTTGTTTGAGGAACTACAGTACGAAGTATGCATGTAGTATGTAGTATGTAAAACAGTGTTACCTTGAGTATGAGTAGTTTGAGGAACTACAGTACGAAGTATGCATGTAGCATGTAGTATGTAGTATGTAAAACAGTGTTACCTTGAGTATGAGTTGTTTGAGGAACTACAGTACGAAGTATGCATGTAGTATGTAGTATATAAAACAGTGTTACCTTGAGTATGAGTTGTTTGAGGAACTACAGTACGAAGTATGCATGTAGCATGTAGTATATAAAACAGTGTTACCTTGAGTATGAGTAGTTTGAGGAACTACAGTACGAAGTATGCATGTAGTATGTAGTATGTAGTATGTAAAACAGTGTTACCTTGAGTATGAGTAGTTTGAGGAACTACAGTACGAACTATGCATGTAGTATGTAGTATATAAAACAGTGTTACCTTGAGTATGAGTAGTTTGAGGAACTACAGTACGAAGTATGCATGTAGCATGTAGTATGTAGTATGTAAAACAGTGTTACCTTGAGTATGAGTTGTTTGAGGAACAGCAGCATGAAGGCTCTGAGAGAGATGATCTCCTTCTGGGACGGCCTCGGTCCATCTGCACACAGACAACATCAATACAACGTTAAAACAACGTCAATACGATGTTAAAACAACATCAATACACTGTCAAAACAACGTTAAAACAACGTTAAAACAGCGTTAAAGCAATGTTACTACAACATCAAAACAACAACACAACATTCAATTCAGGTCTGCGGTACGAATACACACACTCCTTTTCATCTGAGTGTGACATGTAGTGTGTTCAGGGCTGTGTGACTTCTATAAATCCATGTGTATGTGTGTGAGTGTGTGTGTGTGTGTGAGTGTGTGTGTGTGTGTGTGTGTGTGTGTGTGTGTGTGTGTGTGTGTGTGTGTGTGAGTGTGAGAGTGTGTGTGAGTGTGTGTGTGTGTGTGTGTGTGTGTGAGTGAGTGAGTGAGTGTGCTCAAGGCTGTGTTTGTGTGTGTGTTCAAGGCTGTGTGTGTGTGTGTGTGTTCAAGGCTGTGTGTGTGTGTGTGTGTGTGTGTGTGTGTGTGTGTGTGTGTGTGTGTGTGTTCAAGGCTGTGTGTGTATGTTTGTTTGTTCTAAAAATCCAACCGTGCCCCATGTCTCTTCCTGGCTCTGCTCCAGTAATGATGTGTGTGTTTTGTGGCAACCGGC
>NC_143050.1:8065000-8077500 GCF_057628025.1 Oncorhynchus mykiss
ATTACCAAGCTATAGTCACAAACTACTTTAACACAGCCTATTTATCACCCTTTTTAATCTTAACTGCTATCAGAAGAAACCCTTGTTGTTTTAACTCAGAAGAAACGCTGGGTACATATACGGATCATTTAGAGGTCAGTTCATGCTTTCATAACTTTTACTCAGAATTATACACGTCAGGATCCGCTGGTAACACCACCTTACTCCACACCTTCTTTGAGAGCTTAGATGTTCCTACAGTTGAACCTGAGAGCTTAGATGTTCCTACAGTTGAACCTGAGAGCTTAGATGTTCCTACAGTTGAACCTGAGAGCTTAGATGTTCCTACAGTTTAACCTGAGAGCTTAGATGTTCCTACAGTTGAACCTGAGAGCTTAGATGTTCCTACAGTTGAACCTGAGAGCTTAGATGTTCCTACAGTTGAACCTGAGACTAGAAGAGCAGCTCTCTGTGGAAGAGACTGTGTTGACAATTTATTTACCTTTATTTAAGTCAGTTAAGAACAAATTCTTATTTTCAATGACGGCCTTTCAATGACGGCCTACCGGGGTCAGGGGCAGAACTGCAGATTTGTACCTTGTCAGCTCAGGGATTTGAACTTGCAACCTTCCAGTTACTAATCCAACACTCTAACCACTAGGCTACCCTGCCGCCCCAAATAACTTCTCCCAAATAACAATGGAATCTATGCAGTGTGGTAAATCCACTTGAACCAACGGATTTCTGAGCGAATTCTTAAAATAATTCTCAAATCAACTCTCCTCTCTTGCATTCTGTATTTTAGGAATCATTCTTCTCAAACTCTTTACCCTCAACAATGAGACAATCGTATATTTCACTGCTTTTGAAAAAAGGGGAGGAAAATCAACTCGTGAGTGTGGTTCATATACAGTAGGTCAAGAAAACGTGCTCTCACTGTCAACTGCGTTTATTTTCAGCTAACTTAACATGTGTAAATATTTGTATGAACATAGCAAGAATCAACAACTGAGACATGAACTGAACAAGTTCCACAGACATGTGACTAACATAAATTGAATAATGTGTCCCTGAACAAAGGGAGGGTCAAAATCAAAAGTAACAGTCAGTATCTGGTGTGGCCACCAGCTGCATTAAGTACTGCAGTGCATCTCCTCCTCATGGACTGCACCAGATGTGCCAGTTCTTCCTGTGAGATGTTACCCCACTCTTCCACCAAGGCACCTGCAAGTTCCCAGACATTTCTGGGGGGAATGACCCTAGCCCTCACTCTCCGATCCAACAGGTACCAGACGTGCTCAATGGGATTGAGATCTGGGCTCGTCGCTGTCCATGGCAGAACACTGACAATCCTGTCTTGCAAGAAATCACGCACAGAACGAGCAGTATGGCTGGTGACATTGTCATGCTGGAGGGTCATGTCAGGATGAGCCTGCAGGAAGGGTACCACATGAGGGAGGAGGATGTCTTCCCTGTAACGCACAGCGTTGAGACTTGCAATGACAACAAGCTCAGTCCGATGATGCTGTGACACACCGCCCCAGACCATGACGGACCCGCCTCCTCCAAATCGATCCTGCTCCAGAGTACAGGCCTCGGTGTAATGCTCATTCCTTCGACGATAAACACAAATCTGACCATCACCCCTGGTGAGACAAAACCGCGACTCGTCAGTGAAGAGCACTTTTTGCCAGTCCTGTCTGGTCCAGCAACGGTGGGTTTGTGCCCATAGGCAACGTTGTTGCAGATGATGTCTGGTGAGGACCTGCCTTACAACAGGCCTACAAGCCCTCGGACCAGCCTCTCTCTCAGCCTATTGCGGACAGTCTGAGCACTGATGGAGGGATTGTGCATTCCTGGTGTAGCTCGGGCAGTTGTTGTTGCCATCCTATACCTGTCCCGCAGGTGTGATGTTCAGATGTACCGATCCTGTGCAGGTGTTGTTACACATGGTCTGCTACTGCGAGGATGATCAGCTGTCCACCCTGTCTCCCTGTAGCGCTGTTTTAGACGTGTCTAAGTACGGACATGGCCATATCTGCAGTCCTCATGCCTAAGACATGTTCACACAGATGAGCAGGGACCCTGGGCATCTTCTTTTGCTGTTTTTCAGAGTCAGTAGAAAGGCCTCTTTAGTGTCCTAAGTTTTCATAACTGTGACCTTAATTGCCTACCGTCTGTAAGCTGTTAGTGTCTTAACGACCGTTCCACAAGTGCATGTTCATTAATTGTTTATGGTTCATTGAACAAGCATGGGAAACAGTGTTTAAAACCTTTACAATGAAGATCTGTTACCTTCATTGTAGTTATTTGGAGAAGTTATTTAGATTTTTATGGATTATCTTTGAAAGACAGGGGCCTGAAAAAGGGCCACTTTTTTTTTGATCGGGTGGAGTGAGATTATCTATTCTATACTCTTAAATTAAACAATTTGGATTCTGCCCGATTATAGTCCTTTACTCCTACCCTATGGATGCAGTCCGCACAAATAACAATCTTTCATCCTATTTCTAAACAGTTCTATGGAGCGGCACCGCAGGAGGCCCCTCTAAACAGTTCTCTGGAGTAGCACCACAGGAGGCCCCTCTAAACAGTTCTATGGAGTTGCACCGCAGGAGGCCCCTCTAAACAGTTCTCTGGAGCGGCACCGCAGGAGGCCCCTCTAAACAGTTCTCTGGAGCGGCACCGCAGGAGGCCCCTCTAAACATGGGCAACAGGCTGGTATGTACTACTCTTCTAGCTAGACGTCTTCTCTACTATTTAAGTGGAAGGATGGGTTTCCTCCTACTTCATTGGATAAAGGAAGTTCTGCAACATCTCAAACTAGAGAAAATGCGCTACTCCTTTAGGGTTATCTGCAATTACATGTTATAATATCTGGAAACCTTACCTGTCCTGTGTAGAAGACAAGGACCCAGCTAATTTCACATCTCCATAAAACAACCCAAACTAGAATTTATATCATTATATTTGTTATTATTTTTTAACTTTTAGTTTTATAATATCTTTGTCTTTTGTTTTCATTTAACTATTTGATTATATTACTCATTGTATATCAAGCCTGCTTAAAGTCTGGATTTGGGGTGGGTTTCATTTCCCTGTGTTAGAGGATGGGTGGGTTGGGGTGGGTTTAATTTGGGGATCCCTGTGTTAGAGCATGGGGGGGTTGGGGTGGGTTTAATTTGGTAGGGGATCCCTGTGTTAGAGCATGGGGGGGTTGGGGTGGGTTTAATTTGGGGATCCCTGTGTTAGAGCATGGGGGGGTTGGGGTGGGTTTAATTTGGTAGGGGATCCCTGTGTTAGAGCATGGGGGGGTTGGGGTGGGTTTAATTTGGTAGGGGATCCCTGTGTTAGAGGATGGGGGGGTTGGGGTGGGTTTAATTTGGGGATCCCTGTGTTAGAGGATGGGGGGGTTGGGGTGGGTTTAATTTGGGGATCCCTGTGTTAGAGCATGGGGGGGTTGGGGTGGGTTTAATTTGGAAGGGGATCCGTGTGTTCTATTAGATCATGGGGGGGTTGGGGTGGATTTTATTTTATTTGGTAGGGGATCCGTGTGTTCTATTAGATCATGGGGGGGTTGGGGTGGGTTTAATTTGGTAGGGGATCCCTGTGTTAGAGCATGGGGGGGTTGGGGTGGGTTTAATTTGGTAGGGGATCCCTGTGTTAGAGCATGGGGGGGTTGGGGTGGGTTTAATTTGGTAGGGGATCCCTGTGTTAGAGCATGGGGGGGTTGGGGGGGGGGGGTTAATTTGGTAGGGGATCCCTGTGTTAGAGCATGGGGGGGTTGGGGTGGGTTTAATTTGGAAGGGGATCCGTGTGTTCTATTAGATCATGGAGGGGTTGGGGTGGGTTTAATTTGGTAGGGGATCCCTGTGTTAGAGCATGGGGGGGTTGGGGGGGGGGTTAATTTGCTAGGGGATCCCTGTGTTAGAGCATGGGGGGTTGGGGTGGGTTTAATTTGGTAGGGTATCCCTGTGTTAGAGCATGGGGGGGTTGGGGGGGGTTAATTTGGTAGGGGATCCCTGTGTTAGAGCATGGGGGGGTTGGGGTGGGTTTAATTTGGAAGGGGATCCGTGTGTTCTATTAGATCATGGGGTGGGGGGGTTGGGGGGGTTAATTTGGTAGGGCATCCCTGTGTTAGAGCATGGGGGGGTTGGGGGGGTTAATTTGGTAGGGCATCCCTGTGTTAGAGCATGGGGGGGTTGGGGGGGGGTTGGGGGGGGGGTTAATTTGGTAGGGGATCCCTGTGTTAGAGCATGGGGGGGGGGGTTAATTTGGTAGGGGATCCCTGTGTTAGAGCATGGGGGGGTTAATTTGGTAGGGGATCCCTGTGTTAGAGCATGGGGGGTTGGGGTGGGTTTAATTTGGTAGGGGATCCCTGTGTTAGAGCATGGGGGGTTGGGGGGGTTAATTTGGTAGGGGATCCCTGTGTTAGAGCATGGGGGGGGTTGGGGGGGTTAATTTGGTAGGGGATCCCTGTGTTAGAGCATGGGGGGGGGGGGGGTTGGGGTGGGTTTAATTTGGAAGGGGATCCGTGTGTTCTATTAGATCATGGGGGGGTTGGGGTGGGTTTAATTTGGTAGGGGATCCGTGTGTTCTATTAGATCATGGGGGGTTGGGGTGGGTTTAATTTGGTATGGGATCCGTGTGTTCTATTAGATCATGGGGGGGGGGTTGGGGGGGTTAATTTGGTAGGGCATCCCTGTGTTAGAGCATGGGGGGGTTGGGGGGGGGGTTAATTTGGTAGGGCATCCCTGTGTTAGAGCATGGGGGGTTGGGGGGGGTTAATTTGGTAGAGGATCCCAGTGTTAGAGCATGGGGGGGGGGGGGTTGGGGTGGGTTTAATTTGGGGATCCCTGTGTTAGAGCATGGGGGGGTTGGGGTGGGTTTGATTTGGTAGGGGATCCCTGTGTTAGAGCATGGGGGGGTTGGGGGGGTTAATTTGGTAGGGGATCCCTGTGTTAGAGCATTGGGGGGGGGGGGGGGGGGTTAATTTGGGGATCCCTGTGTTAGAGCATGGGGGGTTGGGGTTGGTTTGATTTGGTAGGGGACCCCTGTGTTAGAGCATGGGGGGGTTGGGGTGGGTTTAATTTGGTAGGGGATCCCTGTGTTAGAGCATGGGGGGGGTTTAATTTGGTAGGGGATCCCTGTGTAAGTGCATGGGGGGGTTGGGGTGGGTTTAATTTGGTAGGGG
Source organism: Oncorhynchus mykiss (assembly GCF_057628025.1). Lineage (NCBI taxonomy): Eukaryota > Metazoa > Chordata > Actinopteri > Salmoniformes > Salmonidae > Oncorhynchus > Oncorhynchus mykiss. The sequence continues at coordinate 8,070,174 of NC_143050.1, forward strand.
ATCCCTGTGTTAGAGCATGGGGGGGTTGGGGTGGGTTTCATTTGGTAGGGGATCCCTGTGTTAGAGCATGGGGGGGGGGGTTGGGGGGGGTTTAATTTGGTAGGGGATCCCTGTGTTAGAGCATGGGGGGGTTGGGGTGGGTTTAATTTGGTAGGGGATCCCTGTGTTAGAGCATGGGGGGGTTGGGGTGGGTTTAATTTGGTAGGGGATCCCTGTGTTAGAGCATGGGGGGGTTGGGGTGGGTTTAATTTGGGGATCCCTGTGTTCTGCCCTCTAGCTGTGTTTTCTGTATAATTATAAAACATGACAAATAATACAAACTTTTAAAAAAAAAGAATAAGGTCCGATCCGAGTGAGGGAAGCAGCAGAAAAGTACATCTTTAAGCTACTTTATTAACCAGAGCTGATAAAGCGTGAGAGGAGGGAGAGAGAAGTGATGACTAGCAGAGGGCCGTGCTGTGTGTGATGGCTACTGTGAGAGGAGGTAGAGAGAGGTGACGTTCTAGCAGGGTGCCGTGCTGTGTGTGATGGCTACTGTGAGAGGAGGTAGAGAGAGGTGACGTTCTAGCAGGGGGTCGTGCTGTGTGTGTAGACTACTGTGAGAGGAGGTAGAGAGAGGTGGGCCGTGCTGTGTGTGATGACTACTGTGAGAGGAGGTAGAGAGAGGTGGGTCGTGATGTGTGTGTAGACTACTGTGAGAGGAGGTAGAGAGGGGTGGGTCGTGCTGTGTGTGTAGACTACTGTGAGAGGAGGTAGAGAGAGGTGGGCCGTGCTGTGTGTGATGACTACTGTGAGAGGAGGTAGAGAGGGGTGGTTCGTGCTGTGTGTGTAGACTACTGTGAGAGGAGGTAGAGAGGGGTGGGTCGTGCTGTGTGTGTAGACTACTGTGAGAGGAGGTAGAGAGGGGTGGGTCGTGCTGTGTGTGTAGACTACTGTGAGAGGAGGTAGAGAGAGGTGGGCCGTGCTGTATGTGATGACTAGCAGGGGGTCGTGCTGTGTGTGTTGGCTACTGTGAGTGTGAGCGAGTGACACAGGGAACAGGGAGGATGGAGAGAGAGACGAGAGACCGCAACAACCCCAGCCGTCTCGCGCTATAGTAGACCAATAGCTGCTATAGTAGACCAATAGCTGCTATAGTAGACCAATAGCTGCTATAATAGACCAATAGCTGCTATAGTAGACCAATAGCTGCCATAGTAGACCAATAGCTGCTATAGTAGACCAATAGCTGCTATAGTAGACCAATAGCTGCCATAGTAGACCAATAGCTGCTATAGTAGACCAAAAGCTGCTATAGTAGACCAATAGCTGCTATAGTAGACCAATAGCTGCCATAGCCAGGTTATTTATCATCCAATATGATGACATAGTACCTGCCTTGACTGCATCACACCCGGGAGACGCTAGTTAAGATAGCTAACGTCAGCTAGCTAGGCTAATTTAGGCTCCGTTCACTTTCTTTCTCACCCTACATAGTTACAAACAACAACACAAACAACAACAACTCCATTCAGAATATAAAGCAGCAGCCTACCTGTTGAATCTTAGTTGTTGTAGCCTGTCCTTCTCAATGAACTTTTAAATTCCATCATTTTGATTTTCATCTTCCATTGATTAGATATCTCCTAACTTTTGCCCCACATGGAGGCTCTCGGAGACGCACCGCTCTGGTGAAAAGCACCGAGCAGCAGCATAAATTACAACACCTCTCTCTCTCTCTCTCTACTATACGGGTCAATCCGGACAAGTCAGTTAAAATTACACATACCCCAGACCCGTGACACTCATATCAGATCTACCCCAGACCCATGACACTCATATCAGATCTACCCCAGACCCGTGACACTCATATCAGATCTATCCCAGACCCGTGACACTCATATCAGATCTACCCCAGACCCGTGACACTCATATCAGATCTACCCCAGACCCGTGACACTCATATCAGATCTACCCCAGACCCGTGACACTCATATCAGATCTACCCCAGACCCGTGACACTCATATCAGATCTACCCCAGACCCGTGACGCTCATATCAGATCTACCCCAGACCCGTGACACTCATATCAGATCTACCCCAGACCCGTGACACTCATATCAGATCTACCCCAGACCCGTGACACTGTTATCAGATCTACCCCAGACCCCCGACACTCATATCAGATCTACCCCAGACCCGTGACACTATTTAGAATCCTGGATCCAGACCCGCTCAGGTTCAGGATCGGGTCTGGGGTTTTCTGGTACAAGTGGATCCGTGTTTGAAGGTTTTGAGTCTGTATTTAAGAAGCATATGAATACACAAGAACACACGTTTTTTTAAAGGAAGCTCTATCTAACTAAGCTTTCAACACATCCGCAAAAGTGGACAGTTTGTGTGTTTTGGGGGCATTTCATTTGTGATGGAACCAACAATGTTTCCACCAGACTATTCCCACAATTTAATGAAACATTCTGGAAACAGATGAAATGTGTTCTAGGAATGTTTCCAGAAACAGATTACATGTGTTCTAGGAATGTTTCCAGAAACAGATTAAATGTGTTCTAGGAATGTTTCCAGAAACAGATTACATGTGTTCTAGGAATGTTTCCAGAAACAGATTACATGTGTTCTAGGAATGTTTCTGGAAACAGATTAAATGTGTTCTAGGAATGTTTCTGGAAACAGATTAAATGTGTTCTAGGAATGTTTCCAGAAACAGATTAAATGTGTTCTAGGAATGTTCCTGGAAACAGATTAAATGTGTTCTAGGAATGTTCCTGGAAACAGATTAAATGTGTTCTAGGAATGTTCCTGGAAACAGATTAAATGTGTTCTAGGAATGTTTCTGGAAACAGATTAAATGTGTTCTAGGAATGTTCCTGGAAACAGATTAAATGTGTTCTAGGAATGTTTCTGGAAACAGATTAAATGTGTTCTAGGAATGTTCCTGGAAACAGATTAAATGTGTTCTAGGAATGTTTCCAGAAACAGATTAAATGTGTTCTAGGAATGTTTCCAGAAAGAAATTAAATGTGTTCTAGGAATGTTTCCGGAAACAGATTAAATGTGTTCTAGGAATGTTTCCGGAAACAGATTAAATGTGTTCTAGGAATGTTTCCAGAAACAGATTAAATGTGTTCTATGAATGTTTCCAGAAACAGATTAAATGTGTTCTAGGAATGTTCCTGGAAACAGATTAAATGTGTTCTAGGAATGTTTCCAGAAACAGATTAAATGTGTTCTATGAATGTTTCCAGAAACAGATTAAATGTGTTCTAGGAATGTTTCTGGAAACAGATTAAATGTGTTATAGGAATGTATCCAGAAACAGATTAAATGTGTTATAGGAATGTTCCTGGAAACAGATTAAATGTGTTATAGGAATGTTCCTGGAAACAGATTAAATGTGTTATAGGAATGTTTCCAGAAACAGATTAAATGTGTTCTAGGAATGTTCCTGGAAACAGATTAAATGTGTTCTAGGAATGTTTCCAGAAACAGATTAAATGTGTTATAGGAATGTTCCTGGAAACAGATTAAATGTGTTATAGGAATGTTTCTGGAAACATATTAAATGTGTTCTAGGAATGTTTCTGGAAACAGATTAAATGTGTTCTAGGAATGTTCCTGGAAACAGATTAAATGTATTCTAGGAATGTTCCTGGAAACAGATTAAATGTGTTCTAGGAATGTTTCCAGAAACAAATTAAATGTGTTCTAGGAATGTTCCTGGAAACAGATTAAATGTGTTCTAGGAATGTTTCTGGAAACAGATTAAATGTGTTCTAGGAATGTTTCCAGAAACAGATTAAATGTGTTCTAGGAATGTTCCTGGAAACAGATTAAATGTGTTCTAGGAATGTTTCCAGAAACAGATTAAATGTGTTATAGGAATGTTCCTGGAAACAGATTAAATGTGTTATAGGAATGTTTCTGGAAACATATTAAATGTGTTCTAGGAATGTTTCTGGAAACAGATTAAATGTGTTCTAGGAATGTTCCTGGAAACAGATTAAATGTATTCTAGGAATGTTCCTGGAAACAGATTAAATGTGTTCTAGGAATGTTTCCAGAAACAAATTAAATGTGTTCTAGGAATGTTTCTGGAAACAGATTAAATGTGTTCTAGGAATGTTCCTGGAAACAGATTAAATGTATTCTAGGAATGTTCCTGGAAACAGATTAAATGTGTTCTAGGAATGTTTCCAGAAACAAATTAAATGTGTTCTAGGAATGTTCCTGGAAACAGATTAAATGTGTTCTAGGAATGTTTCTGGAAACAGATTAAATGTGTTCTAGGAATGTTTCCAGAAACAGATTAAATGTGTTCTAGGAATGTTCCTGGAAACAGATTAAATGTGTTCTAGGAATGTTTCCAGAAACAGATTAAATGTGTTATAGGAATGTTCCTGGAAACAGATTAAATGTGTTATAGGAATGTTTCTGGAAACATATTAAATGTGTTCTAGGAATGTTTCTGGAAACAGATTAAATGTGTTCTAGGAATGTTCCTGGAAACAGATTAAATGTATTCTAGGAATGTTCCTGGAAACAGATTAAATGTGTTCTAGGAATGTTTCCAGAAACAAATTAAATGTGTTCTAGGAATGTTCCTGGAAACAGATTAAATGTGTTCTAGGAATGTTTCTGGAAACAGATTAAATGTGTTCTAGGAATGTTTCTGGAAACAGATGAAATGTGTTCTAGGAATGTTCCTGGAAACAGATTAAATGTGTTCTAGGAATGTTCCTGGAAACAGATTAAATGTGTTCTAGGAATGTTCCTGGAAACAGATTAAATGTGTTCTAGGAATGTTTCCAGAAACAGATTAAATGTGTTCTAGGAATGTTTCCAGAAACAGATTAAATGTGTTCTAGGAATGTTCCTGGAAACAGATGAAATGTGTTCTAGGAATGTTCCTGGAAACAGATTAAATGTGTTCTAGGAATGTTTCCAGAAACAAATTAAATGTGTTCTGGGAATGTTCCTGGAAACAGATTAAATGTGTTCTAGGAATGTTCCTGGAAACAGATTAAATGTGTTCTAGGAATGTTCCTGGAAACAGATTAAATGTGTTCTAGGAATGTTTCCAGAAACAGATTAAATGTGTTCTAGGAATGTTCCTGGAAACAGATTACATGTGTTCTAGGAATGTTCCTGGAAACAGATTACATGTGTTCTAGGAATGTTCCTGGAAACAGATGAAATGTGTTCTAGGAATGTTCCTGGAAACAGATTAAATGTGTTCTAGGAATGTTTCCAGAAACAAATTAAATGTGTTCTAGGAATGTTCCTGGAAACAGATTAAATGTGTTCTAGGAATGTTCCTGGAAACAGATTAAATGTGTTCTAGGAATGTTCCTGGAAACAGATTAAATGTGTTCTAGGAATGTTTCCAGAAACAGATTAAATGTGTTCTAGGAATGTTCCTGGAAACAGATTACATGTGTTCTAGGAATGTTCCTGGAAACAGATTACATGTGTTCTAGGAATGTTCCTGGAAACAGATTACATGTGTTCTAGGAATGTTCCTGGAAACAGATTAAATGTGTTCTAGGAATGTTTCCAGAAACAGATTAAATGTGTTCTAGGAATGTTTCCAGAAACAGATTAAATGTGTTCTAGGAATGTTCCTGGAAACAGATGAAATGTGTTCTAGGAATGTTCCTGGAAACAGATTAAATGTGTTCTAGGAATGTTCCTGGAAATAGATGAAATGTGTTCTAGGAATGTTCCTGGAAACAGATGAAATGTGTTCTAGGAATGTTCCTGGAAACAGATTAAATGTGTTCTAGGAATGTTTCCAGAAACAGATTACATGTGTTCTAGGAATGTTTCTGGAAACAGATGAAATGTGTTCTAGGAATGTTCCTGGAAACAGATGAAATGTGTTCTAGGAATGTTCCTGGAAACAGATTAAATGTGTTCTAGGAATGTTCCTGGAAACAGATGAAATGTGTTCTAGGAATGTTCCTGGAAACAGATGAAATGTGTTCTAGGAATGTTCCTGGAAACAGATTAAATGTGTTCTAGGAATGTTTCTGGAAACAGATTAAATGTGTTCTAGGAATGTTTCCAGAAACAAATTAAATGTGTTCTAGGAATGTTTCTGGAAACAGATTAAATGTGTTCTAGGAATGTTCCTGGAAACAGATTAAATGTGTTCTAGGAATGTTCCTGGAAACAGATTAAATGTGTTATAGGAATGTTTCTGGAAACAGATTAAATGTGTTCTAGGAATGTTCCTGGAAACAGATTAAATGTGTTCTAGGAATGTTCCTGGAAACAGATTAAATGTGTTCTAGGAATGTTCACCACGAATGGACAGTTTTTGTGTTCAGAGAACGTTTGACGCGACCGAACAAATCTTCTGGGGAACTTTCAAAGAAACAATTTTGGTTTTCTGCGAAAAAACCATTGTGTTGTTACATGACCTGGAAACCTAATGAGAACGTTTGAGGAACGTTCTGTGGTGGATGTTACAAATGTTGTACACAACATTTTAGTGAACGTTATGAGAACATTCCAAGAATAACTTAGCTGTTGATAATTTCAGTTTGTGTGACAAAACAAGCAAGAGTAATGTAGAGAATCATTGTACCATCTAAACCGCTGTGAAAGACCTAGTATTTTCAGCTGTTTGAAGATGGAGTATGAAACCGAATGTTTCATACTGGGAGCACAGAAATAGCACACATACAGTACAGTAGAACAGATCAACCACTTCTTAGACTTGCTTTCAATGAGAATGACAGATCTATAACATACTTTTCTATGTGAATTTGGTCTGCGTCACCCCAAAAAAAGGTTACATACTGCAGCTTTAAAACCTTTTGTTATAAAAACATTCTCTCAATGTTTTTTTGGAGATGTTCTCATCCTCATGTCAGATGAAACACTCACTAGAACTTATTGAGAATCTTAGCTAGTGTTCTAGGTAACTTATTTTCCCACTTCAACAGGATGTAGGAACTCCTCTCCTCTCAGGCATTTTCTTTTAAGCCTGATAGGTTAGGTTAAACCAAGCACCAATGTCCTCTCCTCTCCTGTGCTCTCCTCTCTTCCCTTTTCCTTAGCTCTCCCCTCTCCTATCATCTCTCCTAACCTCACGTCTCCTCCCCTCCCCTCTTCTCTCGTATTCTCTCCCCTCCTTTCCTCTCCTCTCAACACCTCCGACCCCCTCCTCTCTTTCCACTGGCTGCTGTTATTCAGTTAGCTTGTTTTTTTTACCGCCTCGAGCACAACTAGCCTCATCTAAGGACTACCCACAACCACCCTCTCAGCTTTGACATTTAAAAAGAACCTCTCTCTCTCGCTCCCTCTCGCTCTCTCTCCCTCTCTC
>NC_143050.1:8082500-8100000 GCF_057628025.1 Oncorhynchus mykiss
TCTGGGCAGTACTGGGATGTGGACAGTACTGGGATCTGGGCAGTACTGGGATGTGGACAGTACTGGGATCTGGGCAGTACTGGGATGTGGACAGTACTGGGATGTGGACAGTACTGGGATGTGGACAGTACTGGGATCTGGGCAGTACTGGGATGTGGACAGTACTGGGATGTGGACAGTACTGGGATGTGGACAGTACTGGGATCTGGGCAGTACAAAGATGTGGACAGGACTAGACTAGGTCAGGTTGGCTGCGCTATGATGGGTTCATATTGGTCATAATGTGTGAATCCAGATGGTACTGAACAGGAAACACACACACACACACACACTCAGTCCCTACTTTGGCGGGTGTGTGTATCCAGATGGCAGCGTTGAAGAGGACGTGGTCACACAGCTGTTTGAGGAGTGGCGCTCCGTGGGTTAACCCGTCCAGGTACTTAGCAAAGGACAAGAACTGTTCCAGCACCGCTCTGGTGATGTGGACCCTGGACGACTGGAGAGAGAGAGAAGAGGGAGAGAGAGAGAAGAGGGAGAGAGAGAGAAGAGGGAGAGAGAGAGAGAAGAGGGAGAGAGAGAGAAGAGGGAGAGAGAGAGAGAAGAGGGAGAGAAAGAGAAGAGGGAGAGAGAGAAAGAAGAGGGAGAGAGAGAGAAGAGGGAGAGAGAGAAGAGGGAGAGAGAGAGAAGAGGGAGAGAGAGAGAAGAGGGAGAGAGAGAAGAGGGAGAGAGAGAGAAGAGGGAGAGAGAGAGAAGAGGGAGATAGAGAGAGAGAGAGAGAGAGAGAGAAGAGGGAGAGAGAGAGAGAGAGAGAAGAGGGAGAGAGAGAGAGAAAGAGAAGAGGGAGAGAGAGAGAGAAGAGGGAGAGAGAGAGAAGAGGGAGAGAGAGAGAGAAGAGGGGGAGAGAGAGAGAAGAGGGAGAGAGAGAGAGAAGAGGGAGAGAGAGAGAGAAGAGGGAGAGAGAGAGAGAAGAGGGGGAGAGAGAGAGAAGAGGGAGAGAGAGAGAGAAGAGGGAGAGAGAGAGAAGAGGGAGAGAGAGAAAGAAGAGGGAGAGAGAGAGAAGAGGGAGAGAGAGAAGAGGGAGAGAGAGAGAAGAGGGAGAGAGAGAGAAGAGGGAGATAGAGAGAGAGAGAGAGAGAGAGAAGAGGGAGAGAGAGAGAGAGAAGAGGGAGAGAGAGAGAGAAGAGGGAGAGAGAGAGAAGAGGGAGAGAGAGAGAAGAGGGGGAGAGAGAGAGAAGATGGAGAGAGAGAGAGAAGAGGGAGAGAGAGAGAAGAGGGAGAGAGAGAGAGAAGAGGGGGAGAGAGAGAGAAGAGGGAGAGAGAGAGAGAAGAGGGAGAGAGAGAGAAGAGGGAGAGAGAGAAAGAAGAGGGAGAGAGAGAGAAGAGGGAGAGAGAGAAGAGGGAGAGAGAGAGAAGAGGGAGAGAGAGAGAAGAGGGAGATAGAGAGAGAGAGAGAGAGAGAGAGAGAGAGAGAAGAGGGAGAGAGAGAGAGAAAGAGAAGAGGGAGAGAGAAAATAGAAACCTAGATAAATTAAAACAATTCAGTTTTGAGTTCAGGTTAAAATGCATGGAACAAAACAGAAATGACAAGATATACACAGGACACGGGAAGAGCTACGGTATGGTAGTGTGAATATGCAAAGTTACAATGCAGCTACAAATGTGAAAAAACAAGGCCAAGGTCAAGGGCTGGTCAACGACAGTAGCAAACGACTTGTAAAGTTGAATTGAAAACGTACCTTCTCCAGCAGGTACCCGATCACCAGGAATCCTTTTCCCCCCAGCATCTGTTCCTGCATGGCCACCGAGCTCTTCAACAGCTCAACTAGGAACGCCAGCAGGGTGGCACTGCAACAACACAAACACACAGATTAATACAAATACATGTATATATATATAAACGCACGCACGCACACACAGACAAACACACACACACAGACATACAGTAGGAGAGGAGACATTAACTAGTCTCTGTTAGGAGAGGAGACATTAACTAGTCTCTGTTAGGAGAGGAGACATTAACTACTCTCTGGTAGGAGAGGAGACATTAACTAGTCTCTGTTAGGAGAGGAGACATTAACTACTCTCTGGTAGGAGAGGGGGCATTAACTAGTCTCTGTTACGAGAGGGGACATTAACTACTCTCTATTAGGAGAGGGGACATTAACTAGTCTCTGTTAGGAGAGGCGACATTAACTACTCTCTGTTAGGAGAGGAGACATTAACTAGTCTCTGTTAGGAGAGGAGACATTAACTACTCTCTGTTAGGAGAGGAGACATTAACTAGTCTCTGTTAGGAGAGGAGACATTAACTACTCTCTGGTAGGAGAGGGGACATTAACTAGTCTCTGTTAGGAGAGGGGACATTAACTACTCTCTGTTAGGAGAGGGGACATTAACTAGTCTCTGGTAGGAGAGGAGACATTAACTACTCTCTGTTAGGAGAGGAGACATTAACTACTCTCTGTTAGGAGAGGAGACATTAACTACTCTCTTTTAGGAGAGGAGACATTAACTAGTCTCTGGTAGGAGAGGAGACATTAACTACTCTCTGGTAGGAGAGGAGACATTAACTACTCTCTGTTAGGAGAGGAGACATTAGCTACTCGCTGGTAGGAGAGGAGACATTAACTACTCTCTGTTAGGAGAGGAGACATTAACTACTCTCTGTTAGGAGAGGAGACATTAACTACTCGCTGGTAGGAGAGGAGACATTAACTACTCTCTGGTAGGAGAGGAGACATTAACTACTCTCTGTTAGGAGAGGAGACATTAACTACTCTCTGGTAGGAGAGAGTATTGTATTTCCAACTAGAAAAACGCATTGCTTTGATGAGCCATTAAATATGTAGAGGATTCACCCCATGTCTTTCTACAGGTTTACTAATGACACAATGGGGGGTTGGGACTTTGGAAACACAGAGTGTGTTGACGACAGAGAGAAAGGGAGATACAACAGAGACAGACAGGGAGAGAGAGAGAGAGACAGAGAGAGAGACCGAGACAGATAGAAAGAGACAGAGAGACAGAGAGAGAGAGAGAGAGAGAGAGAGAGAGAGATGGAGAGAGAGAGAGAGAGAGAGAGACCGAGAGACAGAGACAGACAGAGAGACAGCGACAGAGAGACAGACAGAGAGAGAGAGAGAGAGAGAGAGAGAGAGAGACCGAGACAGAGAGACAGAGAGACAGAGACAGACAGAGAGACAGCGACAGAGAGACAGACAGAGAGAGAGAGACAGAGAGAGAGAGAGAAAGAGAGAGAGAGAGCGAGACAGAGACAGAGAGAGAGAGAGAGAGAGAGAGAGACAGAGACAGAGACAGAGACAGACAGAGAGACAGACAGAGAGAGACAGAGAGAGAGAGAGAGAGAGAGAGAGAGAGAGAGACAGAGAAAGAGACAGACTACCAGGCCTACTCCTTATTCTCCATCACTTTGAGCCTGTCAAAATAGTCCTGCATTATTCTTAAGAGGACAGTATGAAAAAATCTGTCTGACCTCTCTCTCTGTCTCTCTCTCTCCCTGAAACTCTCACTATCTCCCCCCTCTGTCTGACCTCTCTCTCCTAAAACTGGGTTGTATTTACAATGTCTCTCTGTCTGTCTCTGTCTCTCTCTATATATATACAGTGCCTTGCGAAAGTATTCGGCCCCCTTGAACTTTGCGACCTTTTGCCACATTTCAGGCTTCAAACATAAAGATATAAAACTGTATTTTTTTGTGAAGAATCAACAACAAGTGGGACACAATCATGAAGTGGAACGACATTTATTGGATATTTCAAACTTTTTTAACAAATCAAAAACTGAAAAATTGGGCGTGCAAAATTATTCAGCCCCCTTAAGTTAATACTTTGTAGCGCCACCTTTTGCTGCGATTACAGCTGTAAGTCGCTTGGGGTATGTCTCTATCAGTTTTGCACATCGAGAGACTGACATTTTTTCCCATTCATCCTTGCAAAACAGCTCGAGCTCAGTGAGGTTGGATGGAGAGCAATTGCGAACAGCAGTTTTCAGTTCTTTCCACAGATTCTCGATTGGATTCAGGTCTGGACTTTGACTTGGCCATTCTAACACCTGGATATGTTTATTTTTGAACCATTCCATTGTAGATTTTGCTTTATATTTTGGATCATTGTCTTGTTGGAAGACAAATCTCCATCCAAGTCTCAGGTCTTTTGGAGACTCCATCAGGTTTTCTTCCAGAATGGTCCTGTATTTGGCTCCATCCATCTTCCCATCAATTTTAACCATCTTCCCTGTCCCTGCTGAAGAAAAGCAGGCCCAAACCATGATGCTGTCACCACCATGTTTGACAGTGGGGATGGTGTGTTCAGTGTGATGAGCTGTGTTGCTTTTACGCCAAACATAACGTTTTGCATTGTTGCCAAAAAGTTCAATTTTGGTTTCATCTGACCAGAGCACCTTCTTCCACATGTTTGGTGTGTCTCCCAGGTGGCTTGTGGCAAACTTTAAACAACACTTTTTATGGATATCTTTAAGAAATGGCTTTCTTCTTGCCACTCTTCCATAAAGGCCAGATTTGTGCAATATACGACTGATTGTTGTCCTATGGACAGAGTCTCCCACCTCAGCTGTAGATCTCTGCAGTTCATCCAGAGTGATCATGGGCCTCTTGGCTTCATCTCTGATCAGTCTTCTCCTTGTATGAGCTGAAAATTTAGAGGGACGGCCAGGTCTTGGTAGATTTGAAGTGGTCTGATACTCCTTCCATTTCAATATTATCGCTTGCACAGTGCTCCTTGGGATGTTTAAAGCTTGGGAAATCTTTTTATATCCAAATCCGGCTTTAAACTTCTTCACAACAGTATCTTGGACCTGTCTGGTGTGTTCCTTGTTCTTCATGATGCTCTCTGCGCTTTTAACGGACCTCTGAGACTATCACAGTGCAGGTGCATTTATACGGAGACTTGATTACACACAGGTGGATTGTATTTATCATCATTAGTCATTTAGGTCAACATTGGATCATTCAGAGATCCTCACTGAACTTCTGGAGAGAGTTTGCTGCACTGAAAGTAAAGGGGCTGAATAATTTTGCACGCCCAATTTTTCAGTTTTTGATTTGTTAAAAAATCCAATAAATGTTGTTCCACTTCATGATTGTGTCCCACTTGTTGTTGATTCTTCACAAAAAAATACAGTTTTATATCTTTATGTTTGAAGCCTGAAATGTGGCAAAAGGTCGCAAAGTTCAAGGGGGCCGAATACTTTCGCAAGGCACTGTATATATATATATATCCCCCTCTGTCTATTTATTCCTCTGTCCGGCCTCCCTGTGTCTCTCTGTCTTTATACAAACCATGAAGTATTAACCATAGTAGAGTGGTTCAGTTGTCTGTCTGTCTCCCCCCTCTCTCCTTCTCTCCCCCTCTCTCCTTCTCTCTCCTTCTCTCCCCCCTCTCTCCCTCCTCCCTCCCTCCTCCCTCCCTCCTACTCACCACACGCTGGTGTCCACAGAGCTGTCGTTGAGTTGTCTGTAGTCCAGTTGTGAAAAGAGAGGGAAGAGGACCTGAATCCCTCCTATAGAATGGATGGCACTGTGGATGGAGTGGGTCACTATGGCCTTCACATCCTAGACATGAGAGAACATACTGTTAGGACACACACACAGACACACAGACACACAGACACACACACACACACACACACACAGACACACACACACCCCACTAACCTGCAGCATGAGTGCGTGTGGTGAGTGAACGAAGATGGATGCGTTCTCTCTGGGCGATGACTCCAGACAGAGCTGTGCGTCAGTGGCCTTGGCGTTGTAGGTGAAAGAGATGGAGCTGGCCTGCTTCCCGTCATACAGGACCTACAGTACATTACATGACACATTTCAGTCGTTTAACAGACGTCTCTTATCCAGAGGCACTTGTTCATCTTATGATAGCTAGGTAAGACAACCACATACCGTATGTAAAACTTTTCCTCAATGACCTGCCTACCTGCTTATGGTGCTCGGCCAGGTGGATATCACTCTCCGACTTAAATTTAAACGTGCTCTGCAGGAGTGAGAGGAGAGAGGAAGGAGGGTGGGTGGGTGGAAAGGTGAGGGGTCAGGAGAGGGAGAGAGGGGGAAAGAGCGGAGAGATAGAGAGCAGAGAGAGGGGGAAGGAGGGAGGAGAAAAGGGAGAGAGCAAGGGTAGAGAGGAGTGAATAAGGGGAAGGGAGATAGAGAGGGAGGAAGTTGACGGAGAGAGAGGGGCAGGGGAAAAGAGAGAGGGGAGGGAGGGAGGGGAGAGAGGGAAGAGAGGAGTGAAAGGGAGAAGGGAGAGGGGAGGAGAGAAAGAGAGAGGGAGGTGAGGGAGAGGGAGGGGAAAGGGGGAGGAAGGGAGAGACAGGGAGGAGAGGGAGGGGAAAGGGGGTGGAAGGGAGAGAGACAGGGAGGAGAGGGAGGGGAAAGGGGGAGGAAGGGAGAGAGAGAGAGAGTTGAGTCAAGGCTGTATAACTAAGACATTTTAAGCTTCAAGGCCTCAGCTCTCTGACATCACCAATACAAACAGAAAACACAAGTCACGTATGAATTCCTCCCAGAAACAGAAAGGGCAGGGACAGAAAGGAAGTGTGTGAATGGAGTGTGTGTGTGTGTGTGTGTGTGTGTGTGTGTGCGTGCCTGCCTGCCTGCCTGCCTGCCTGCCTGCCTGCGTGCGTGCGTGCGTGCGTGTGTGTGTGTGTGCGCGCGCGTGCGTGTGTGTGCGTGCATGTGTGTTCGGGTGCGCGCCAAATTCACCCAGCATGGCAAAGTCATCTAACAACGGCACAGGACAAAAGAGGAGGAGCATATGATTAAATTAGAGTAGATACAGGAAGAAGAGATGATATCTCCACTATAAATAAAGGTTAAAGACTCTTTAAATTAAATTAGAAACCATCGGAGTGCTCTTGGCTGTAAACTGGTTAAACTATTACGGTATATTACCGTAGAAGATGTTAAGTAATTGGACAGGTCTGACAGATTACAGTCAACATTATCATTGGAGGGTAATGACTTCAAAAGGAATGATTACGTGGCATTGTCATGTGAATGTAGAATATATTGTAATATATTATCATATGAAAGTCAGTATTACTGTAATATATTATCATATGAAAGTCAGTATTACTGTAATATATTATCATATGAATGTCAGTATTACTGTAATATATTATCATATGAATGTCAGTATTACTGTAATATATTATCATATGAATGTCAGTATTACTGTAATATATTATCATATGAATGTCAGTATTACTGTAATATATTATCATATGAATGTCAGTATTACTGTAATATATTATCATATGAAAGTCAGTATTACTGTAATATATTATCATATGAATGTCAGAATTACTGTAATATATTATCATATGAAAGTCAGTATTACTGTAATATATTATCATATGAATGTCAGTATTACTGTAATATATTATCATATGAAAGTCAATATTACTGTAATATATTATCATTTGAAAGTCAGTATTACTGTAATATATTATCATATGAATGTCAGTATTACTGTAATATGTTATCATATGAATGTCAGTATTACTGTAATATATTATTATATGAATGTCAGTATTACTGTAATATATTATTATATGAATGTCAGTATTACTGTAATATATTATTATATGAATGTCAGTATTACTGTAATATATTATCATTTGAAAGTCAGTATTACTGTAATATATTATTATATGAATGTCAGTATTACTGTAATATATTATCATATGAATGTCAGTATTACTGTAATATATTATCATATGAATGTCAGTATTACTGTAATATATTATTATATGAATGTCAGTATTACTGTAATATATTATCATATGAAAGTCAGTATTACTGTAATATATTATTATATGAATGTAGACTATCAATTTTTCGTATCATACTATTTGAATAAGGACTGTCTAAAGCCTCTTACACCTCACAAAGACAATCCAATACACACACAAGGCCTGACTGACTCCCAGTCATTGAGATGATGTCTGACTCCCAGTCATTGAGATGATGTCTGACTCCCAGTCATTGAGATGATGTCTGACTCCCAGTCATTGAGATGATGTCTGACTCCCAGTCATTGAGATGATGTCTGACTCCCAGTCATTGAGATGATGTCTGACTCCCAGTCTTTGAGATGATGTCTGACTCCCAGTCATTGAGATGATGTCTGACTCCCAGTCATTGAGATGATGTCTGACTCCCAGTCATTGAGATGATGTCTGACTCCCAGTCAGTGAGATGATGTCTGACTCCCAGTCAGTGAGATGATGTCTGACTCCCAGTCATTGAGATAATGTCTGACTCCCAGTCATTGAGATGATGTCTGACTCTCAGTCATTGAGATGATGTCTGACACATGAAAGTCAAAAGCCCTGTCTGACTCTCAGTCATTGAGATAATGTCTGACTCCCAGTCTCTCAGCCTGTCTGAGTGTGTAGAACTCGGTCACAGGATGACAGAATGAGAACATTCCAATCATCAATCACCATTGGTTACGGCAAGAAGAACAGCAGGACAGCTAGGTCACACACACACACACACACACACACACACACACACACAGGCAACGCACGCACACACACACACACACACACAGTCAATGCATGCGTGCAAGCACGCAGACACACACACACACACACACACACACACACACACACACAGGCAACGCACGCACACACACACGGTCGTGGCCATGAATGGATTCACCATAGTGAAGGCGTAGACTCAGGTTTTCTGGGTCTCTATGTTTTTGGTTGGATGCGCTTCTCCATTTATATCTTAGGTTTTTGCGTTCATCATCAAACCATTTGTCATTGTTGTTCATTTTGTTAGGATGTCTGCTTGAATTTGTTTTATTTGATAGGGAAGTTGAGAGGTCAAACATCCTGCTTAGGTTTTCTACTGCCAAGTTTACACCTTCACTATTGCAGGGAAACATTTTGTCCAGGAAGTTGTCTAAAAGGGATTGAATTTGTTGTTGGCTAATAGTTTTCTGGCAGGTTTCTACACTACATTCCTTCCATCTACAGCATTTCTTAATGTTACTCAGTTCCTTTGGCTTTGATGCCTCATGGTTGAGTATTGCTCTGTTCAAGTAGACTGTGATTTACATGTGGTCTGATAGGGGTTTTAGTGGGCTGACTGTGAACGCTCTGAGAGACTCTGGGTTGAGGTCAGTGATAAAGTAGTCTACAGTACTAATGCTAAGAGATGAGCTATAGGTGTACCTACCATAGGAGTCCCCTCGAAGCCTACCATTGACTATGTACATACCCAGCGTGCGACAGAGCTGCAGGAGTTGTGACACGTTTTTGTTGGTTATGTTGTCATAGTTGTGCCTAGGGGGGCATATGAGGGAATGCTGTCACCTCCAGGCAGGTGTTTGTCCCCCTGTGTGCTGAGGGTGTCAGGTTCTTGTCCGGTTCTGGCATTTAGGTCGCCACAGACTAGTACATGTCCCTGGGCCTGGAAATGATTGATTTCCCCCTCCAGGATGGAGAAGCTGTCTTCATTAAAGTATGGGGATTCTAGTGGGGGCACACAGGAGGACATTGTTCTCTGTTGAGATCATATCCTTTTGAGTGAGTTAGGTCTGATCTATACCTAATTACCATACCCCCTGAGTCCCTTCCCTGTTTCACACCTGGTAGTTTGGTGAATGGGACTACCAGCTCACTGTAACCTAGAGGGCAACCAGTGGGTCCATCTCCTCTATCCCACACACCTGGTAGTTTGGTGGAGGGACTACCTGCTCTCTGTAACCTAGAGGGCAACCAGTGGGTCCATCTCCTCTATCCCACACACCTGGTAGTTTGATGGATGGGACTACCAGCTCTCTGTAACCTAGAGTGCAACCAGTGGGTCTGTCTCCTCTACACCATGTTTCTTGTAGGATGACAATGTCTGGATTTCTTTGGTGAAGTCTGGGTTACTGATCTTTAAGCCAAAGGCAGATGACCTCAGGCCTTGGATATTCCAGGATGAGATAGTGAAGGCTTTGTGTTCCAAATCCAAATAATGTTTATCTCTCTCTCCCTCTCTCTCCCCTCTCCCTCTCTAGCTCTCCATCTCTCTCTCCCAAACAAATCCCTATAATGTTTCTCTCTCTTCCTCTATCACCACATTTAGCCTAACCCTCGCACCTCACACACACACACACACACACACACACACACACACACACAGACAGACAGACAGACACACACACACACACACACACACACACACACACACACACACACACACACACACACACACACACACACACACACACACACACACACACACACACACACACACCATGGTGTGGATCGGCAGGCTAATGATCAGACCTCCCAGTGTCTAGTGAACCAAACACTCATTAGCAGACACAGACACAAACGGACACAAACATACACACACACACACACACACACACACACACACACACACACACACACACACACACACACACACACACACACACACATTCAGTCTGTGCACCAGCTATTTCTGAAAAACAAGATAACACACACCTTGGCTCTGATAATGTATAATAACACACACCTTGGCTCTGAGACCATAGTCACTAATTAGTAATGATAATACACACCTTGGCTCTAATTAGTCACTATGCCTACTGCACATCATAAGAGAGAGGGAACACACACACACACTCACACACACTCACACACACACACACACACACACACACACACACACACACACACACACACACACACACACACACACACACACACACACACACACACACATGGGGATGTGGATGGGGTGGTGGATGGGGTGGTGGATGGAGTTGATGGGGTGGTGAGTGGGGTAGTGGATGGGGTGATGGATGGGGGGGTGGATGGGGTGGTGGATGGGGAGGTGGATGGGGTGGTGGATGGGGTGGTGGATGGAGTGGATGGGGTGGTGGATGGGGAGGATGGGGTGGTGGATGGGGAGGATGGGGAGGTGGATGGGGTGGATGGGGAGGTGGATGGGGTGGATGGGGAGGATGGGGAGGATGGGGAGGTGGATGGGGTGGATGGGGAGGTGGATGGGGTGGATGGGGAGGTGGATGGGGTGGATGGGGAGGATGGGGAGGATGGGGTGGTGGATGGGGTGGATGGGGAGGTGGATGGGGTAGTGGATGGGCAGGGTGGGGTGGTGGATGGGGTGGATGGGGGGGTGGATGGGGTGGTGGATGGGGTGGATGGGGAGGTGGATGGGGTGGTGGATGGGGAGGTGGATGGGGTGGTGGATGGGGTGGTGGATGGGGAGGTGGATGGGGTGGTGGATGGGGAGGATGGGGTGGTGGATGGGGTGGATGGGGAGGTGGATGGGGTGGTGGATGGGGAGGTGGATGGGGTGGTGGATGGGGTGGTGGATGGGGAGGTGGATGGGGAGGTGGATGGGGTGGTGGATGGGGAGGTGGATGGGGAGTTGGATGGGGTGGTGGATGGGGTGGTGGATGGGGTGGTGGATGGGGTCGTGGATGGGGTGGTGGATGGGGTCGTGGATGGGGTCGTGGATGGGATGGTGGATGAGATTTTGAGAATGTGAGAACTACAGTGAGATTATGAGAGCTTGCTGGTGTGTGTGTGTGTATCAGCATGTGTCTGTGTGTGTGTGTGTATGTGTGTATGTGTGTATGTGTGTGTGTGTGCGTGCGTGCGTGCGTGTGTGTGTGTGTGTGTGTACTGTGCAGTATCGAAGAGCCCTTACTGCTGCTCGATCATCCTATTTTTCCAACTTAATTGAGGAAAATAAGAACAATCCCAAATGTATTTTTGATACTGTCGCAAAGTTAACTAAAAAGCAGCATTCCCCAAGAGAGGATGACTTTCACTTCAGCAGTGATAAATTCATGAACTTCAATGAGGAAAAGATCACGATTATTAGAAAGCAAATTACGGACTCCTCTTTAAATCTGCGTATTCCTTCAAAGCTCAGTTGTCCTGAGTCTGCACAACTCTGCCAGGACCTAGGATCAAGAGAGACGCTCAAGTGTTTTAGTACTATATCTCTTGACACAATGATGAAAAAAATCATGGCCTCTACACCTTCAAGCTGCATACTGGACCCTATTCCAACTAAACTACTGAAAGAGCTGCTTCCTGTGCTTGGCCCTCCTATGTTGAACATAATAAACGGCTCTCTATCCACCGGATGTGTACCAAACTCACTAAAAAAGCCTCTCTTGAAAAAGCCAAACCTTGACCAAGAAAATATAAAAAACTATTGACCTATATCGAATCTCCCATTCCTCTCAAAACTTTTAGAAAAAGCTGTTGCGCAGCAACTCACTGCCTTCCAGAAGACAAACAATGTATATGAAATGCTTCAGTCTGGTTTTAGACCCCATCATAGCACTGAGACGGCACTTGTGAAGGTGGTAATGACCTTTTAATGGCATCAGACCGAGGCTCTGCATCTGTCCTCATGCTCGTAGACCTTAGTGCTGATATTTGATACCATCGATCACCACATTCTTTTGGAGAGATTGGAAACCCAAATTGGTCTACACGGACAAGTTCTGGTCTGGTTTAGATCTTATCAGTCGGAAAGATATCAGTTTGTCTCTGTGGATGGTTTGTCCTCTGAAAAATCAACTGTAAATGTCGGTGTTCCTCAAGGTTCCGTTTTAGGACCACTATTGTTTTCACTATATATTTTACCTCTTGGGGATGTCATTCGAAAACATAATGTTAACATTCTCTGCTATGCGGATGACACAAAGCTGTACATTTCAATGAAACATGGTGAAGCCCCAAAATTGCCCTCGCTAGAAGCATGTGTTTCAGACATAAGGAAGTGGATGGCTGCAAACGTTCTACTTTTAAACTCAGACAAAATAGAGATGCTTGTTCTAGGTCCCAAGAAACAAAGAGATCTTATGTTGAATCTGACAATTAATCTTAATGGTTGTACAGTCGTCTCAAATAAAACTGTGAAGGACCTCGGCGTTACTCTGGACCCTGATCTCTCTTTTGACAAACATATCAAGACTGTTTCAAGGACAGCTTTTTTCCATCTACGTAACATCTGAAACTTTCTGTCCAAAAAATGATGCAGAAAAATGTATCCATGCTTTTGTCACTACTAGGTTAGACTACTGCAATGCTCTACTTTCCAGCTACCCGGATCATATTACTACAGTGCTAGCCTCCCTACACTGGCTTCCTGTCAAGGCACGGGCTGATTTCAAGGTTTTACTGCTAACCAACAAAGCATTACATGGGCTTGCTCCTACCGATCTCTCTTATTTGGTCCTGCCGTACATACCTACACGTACGCTACGGTCACAAGACGCAGGCCTCCTAATTGTCCCTAGAATTTCTAAGCAAACAGCTGGAGGCAGGGCTTTCTCCTATAGAGCTCCATTTTTATGGAATGGTCTGCCTACCCATGTCAGGGACGATCTCAACCTTTAAGTCTTTACTGAAGACTCATCTCTTCAGTGGGTCATATGATTGAGTGTTGTGTCACGTCTCCTCTGCAGTGCAGAGTAGTGTAGTGTCCCCTCATTTTTGCCACAGGCTATTAGTCGGCCTGTGACAGTAGTCTGGCCCAGGAGTGTGAAGGTGAATGGAAAGCCTCTGGAGCAACGAACCGCCCTTGCTGTCTCTGCCTGGCCGGTTCCCTTCTTCCCACTGGGATTCTCTGCCTCTAACCCTATTACAGGGGCTGAGTCACTGGCTTGATGGTGCTCTGTCATGCCATCCCTAGGAGGGGTGCGTCACTTGAGTGGGTTGAGTCACTGACGTGGTCTTCCTGTCTGGGTTGGCGCCCCCCCCCCCCCCCCCCCCCGGTTGTGCCGTGGCGGAGATCTTTGTGGGCCCTAGTCTCAGGATGGTAAGTTGGTGGTTGAAGATATCCCTCTAATGGTGTGGGGGCTGTGCTTTGGCAAAGTGGGTGGGGTTATATCCTTCCTGTTTGGCCCTGTCCAGGGGTATCATCGGATGGGGCCACAGTGTCTCCTGACCCCTCCTGTCTCAGCCTCCAGTATTTATGCTGCAGTGTATGTGTCGGGGGGCTAGGGTCAGTTTGTTATCTCTGGAGTACTTCTCCTGTCTTATCCGGTGTCCTGTGTGAATTTTAGTATGGTCTCTCTAATTCTCTCTTTCTCTCTTCCTTTCTCTCTCTCTGAGGACCTGAGCCCTAGGACCATGCCTCAGGACTACCTGGCATGATGACTCCTTGCTGTCCCCAGTCCACCTGGCCGTGCTGCTGCTCCAGTTTCAACTGTTCTGCCTGCGGCTATGAAATCCTGACCTGTTCACCGAACGTGCTACCTGTCCCAGACCTATTATTTGACCATGCTGGTCATTTATGAACATTTGAACATCTTGGCCATGTTCTGTTATAATCTCCACCCGGCACAACCAGAAGAGGACTGGCCACCCCTCATAGCCTGGTTCCTCTCTAGGTTTCTTCCTAGGTTTTGGCCTTTCTAGGGAGTTTTTCCGAGCCAACGTGCTTCAACACCTGCATTGCTTGCTGTTTGGGGTTTTAGGCTGGGTTTCTGTACAGCACTTTGAGATATCAGCGTATGTACGAAGGGCTATATAAATAAATTTGATTTGTGTGTGTGTGTGTAGTCATCTTGTGTCAGTGAACAGGCAGTATAGGGACAGTAGCTGACTTCTCACAGATCTCTCTGTCTCTCAATTCAATTTAAGGGATTTTATTGACGGGGGAAACATATGTTTACATTGACAAAGCAAGTGAAATAGATAATAAACAAAAGTGAAATAAACTATAAAAAATGTACAGTAAATAATACACTCACAGAAGTTCCAAAAGAATAAAGAGATTTGAAATGTCATAAAAATGTCATTTTTTTGTTAATTCTTTCCAATGTGTCAAGTAATTATCTTTTTGTTTTCTCATGATGTGGTTGGGTCTAATTGTGCTGCTGTCCTGGGGCTCTGTGGGGTCTGTTTGAGTTTGTGAACAGAGCCCCAGGACCAGCTTGCTTAGGGGACTCTTCTCCAGGTTCATCTCTCTGTAGGTGATGGCTTTGTTATGGAAGGTTTGTGAATCACTTCCTTTTAGGTGGTTGTAGAATTTAACGTCTCTTTTCTGGATTTTGATAATTAGCGGGTTTCGGCCTAATTCTGCTCTGCATGCATTATTTGGTGTTCTACGTTGTACACGGAGGATATTTTTGCAGAATTCTGCTTGCAGAGTTTCAATTTGGTGTTTGTCCCCTTTGGTGAAGTCTTGGTTGGTGAGCAGACCACAGACCTCACAACCATAAAGGGCAATGGGCTCTATGACTGATTCAAGTATTTTTAGCCAGATCCCAATTGGTATGTCGAATTTAATGTTCCTTTTGATGGCATAGATGGCCCTTCTTGTCTCCACTTTTGTGGATTGGTGTCATCAGTCCATGGTTACAAATATTGGGGACTATGCCAGAGCTGAGGATGTTTATGTATAGCCATACGGAATATGTGGTCTGTATATTTTGTCATTTCACTTTCGAATACCATCAACCCCACAGGCCTTTTTGGGTTGGAGGGTTTGTATTTTGTCCTGTAGTTCAATGTAATTGGAGAATCCAGTGGGTTCTGGTCGTCTTTAATAGCTGATTCTAAGATTTTGTATTTGATCATGTATATGTTTTTGCTCTTTATTCTTTGTTATAGAGCCAAAAAGATTGGAGAAGTGGTTTACCCACACATCTCTGTTTTGGACACATAACCTTGTGTTGCTGTTTGTTCTTTGTTAAAGATCCAAAAAGATTGGAGAAGTGGTTTATCCACACATCTCTGTTTCGGACACATAACCTTGTGTTGCTGTTTGTTCTGAGTTGTTCAATGTTCCCAGAAGTGGTTAGAGTATATGGATTCTTGAGCTGATTTCTGACGTGCTGTTCCTTCTTTTTCCGTAGTGTATTTCTGTATTGTTTTAGTGATTCACCATAGTGAAGGCGTAGACTCAGGTTTTCCGGGTCTCTATGTTTTTGGTTGGACAGGTTTCTCAATTTCTTTCTTAGATTTGTGCATTCTTCATCAAACCATTTATTATTGTTGTTCATTTTCTTAGGATGTCTGCTTGACATTTTTAGATTTGATAGGGAAGCTGAGAGGTCAAATATCCTGTTTAGGTTTTCTACTGCCAAGTTTACACCTTCACTATTACAGTGATTTTCCAGGAAATTGTATAGAAAGGGTTGAATTTATTGTTACCTAATAGTGTTTTGGTAGATTTCCACAATACTTTCCTTCCACCTATAGCAATTCTTAATTTTATTCAGTTCCTTTGGCGTTGATGCCTCATGATTGAGCATAGCTCTGTTCAAGCAGAGTGTGATTTTGCTGTGGTCTCAAAGTGTCACACCCTGATCTGTTTCACTTGTCCTTGTGATTGTCTCCACCCCCTCCAGGTGTCACTTGTTATCCCCAGTGTATTTATCCCTGTGTTTCCTGTCTCTCTGTACCAGTGTATTTATCCCTGTGTTTCCTGTCTGTCTGTACCAGTGTATTTATCTCTGTATTTCCTGTCTCTCTGTACCAGTGTATTTATCCCTGTGTTTCCTGTCTCTCTGTACCAGTGTATTTATCCCTGTGTTTCCTGTCTCTCTGTACCAGTGTATTTATCCCTGTGTTTCCTGTCTCTCTGAACCAGTGTATTTATCCATGTGTTTCCTGTCTCTCTGTACCAGTGTATTTATCCCTGTGTTTCCTGTCTCTCTGTACCAGTGTATTTATCCCTGTGTTTCCTGTCTCTCTGTACCAGTGTATTTATCCCTGTGTTTCCTGTCTCTCTGTACCAGTGTATTTATCCCTGTGTTTCCTGTTTCTCTGTACCAGTGTATTTATCCCTGTGTTTCCTGTCTCTCTGTACCAGTGTATTTATCCCTGTGTTTCCTGTCTCTCTGTACCAGTGTATTTATCCCTGTGTTTCCTGTCTCTCTGTACCAGTGTATTTATCCCTGTGTTTCCTGTCTCTCTGTACCAGTGTATTTATCCCTGTGTTTCCTGTCTCTCTGTACCAGTGTATTTATCCCTGTGTTTCCTGTCTCTCTGTACCAGTGTATTTATCCCTGTGTTTCCTGTCTCTCTGTACCAGTGTATTTATCCCTGTGTTTCCTGTCTCTCTGTACCAGTGTATTTATCCCTGTGTTTCCTGTCTCTCTGTACCAGTGTATTTATCCCTGTGTTTCTATCCTTGTCTATCCTCGTCTGCAGGTCAGTTTGAAAAGGTGTGATCACTGCTGGGGGGGGGGGTGACTATCCTCGTCTGCATGACAAAATGGTTTTCATTTTGGACTTTTGATTTGGATTGAAGGTTTTGATGTAGAGGTTAGTATGCTGTTTAAGTCCATATGGAAATATCTACGTTTATCTACATTTATCTTTAATTCTATTTTTATTTGTAGAAGAGCAGCCCATGAGCTGTCTCCCTCTCTCTCTCTCTCTCTCTCGCTCTCTGTCTCTCTCTCTCTCTCTCTCTGTCTACCTCTACCTCTCTCTGTCTCTCTCTCTCTCTGTCTCTCTC